>NW_010202672.1:0-8705 GCF_000695765.1 Mesitornis unicolor | reverse complement strand
ACTCTTTCTTAAAATTATTTTTCTCATTTATTTTACATGTCTCCCTTAGGTTGAGGTGATTCATGCACTGATTTCTGATGACTATATGAACTAGATTTCTTTTGACTAGAGAGGGAAATAAGGATTAGCTCAGCTACAGGCATCTACAATGCAGGTACATTTAACCTTTGATTAGATGAATCCCTTAGAGATTAAGAAGGGATTAATAATTCCTTCCTCTACTATGTTATTCCAGTGGTTACTTTTCCTAATTATTTAAGAAAGCATTTTATGTTTCTGAAATGCATTTGTCTGGCTATTGCTTCCAATCACTATCTTTTTCTTTTTGCTGTAATGTTTGACAGACCCAAAGGAGCAAGTGTACTCTTGTTGTGAATATTTAATCTAATTTAATGTTTTCATATGTTCCTGTTACAGGAGATGAAGACAGAAATTTTGTATTAGTCTGCCTTTGTTTGTTTGCAAAGTATTTTCATGTTCAGAGAAGGGAAGTTTCTTGTCAAGGAGGCTACAGTCTTCTGTAGGAGATCAGATTTAATGCCAGTGTAGAATAGACTGAAAGAAGTGCCATGTAAAGGATTTTTAGCTTTGTCATATTTAATTTAAGACAATTTGCTTTCAGCCAAAAGTAGAGAAAGACAACTTAAATTGAAAAGAATAAATACATATGCAAGGAGAAAGCAGGGGAAAAAAAGAGCCTATGTGAATGTATTTACCAGTTATGTTCTAGTGACAAAGCATATTCATTATTACAGAGTATGGCTTCCTAAATGATGACAAACTACTACTAGCAGCAGTAACAGCTATTCTTTTGATGTGAATTGCAAGTAGGAGATATTTTGTAATGGTTAAAGTCACATCTTTGTTCACTGCTAATGACTCGTACTGGAAGGTACTACTTCACATGATAAATGCTATGTAGCACCTAGGACTCAAGACAGTGTATCAAGAAAAACAAATATATGTAATAAAAGGAGCAAGAAATTGAGGTGATGAAGAAGTCCTGAATAAAAAAATAAAGAAATTTTATCCTCTAGATAAATGACGATTTCCTCATTCCATGTTAAGAATTGCATCAGGTGAAAAAGGCAGCAGGCATCAGTCCCATGTGGAGTGAAAACTCTGAGTGGCGTTTGTTGATGTAGCGATAGGTTTCTTCCATTACAACATTTGGCTAACGCAGATTTGACGCTGAGCCGAATCATACACCTGCTGTGGCCCACACTAGAATGTTATTTGCTTCCATCTTCTCTTTTGAAGGAAAAGAGATTTACTGGTCTTCTTCTATAGCTGATTTTTTTCCATTTGTCCTCCTTCAGCAGTAGAGAAGGATCTCCCTCCAATGGTATTTCATGTAAGAAGAGAACACCAGATATTAGACTCAAGTAATTTTGAGTGCCAAAATCAAAGAAAAATACTGCAGTTGAATGATCCTCACCTCACAAAGAGAAATGCAGCAAGGAGTTTAACTCAAGTCATCCTGTCAGAGAAATTAGAAGAAAACCATTTGACTGCAGGGTTAGGGGAGCCATCTGTCTATGCCTAGAGATAAAGGAAGGCAGAATCATCCAAAGTGACAAAATCAGCTTATAAATCAAGATAGTTCAGATGGGAAGTTTGACCTTTGAATTTAGCCACAAGTTGGTCATTAATAACTCTAGTAAGAACTGTCTAAGGAGGATATAATGCATCCTTCAGCTGCTGCAAAAGAAGACTCATTCTGAAAGATGAAGGAAGGTGTGTGTCAGTTGGAGATGGAATCTGGATGAATCAGTGACTTCTTCCTCAAATGGGCTTCACAAGTGTCTTTATTATACTTGAATTAAGGAGGAATTGCCTGTGTCAAGGCTTAGGCCACTGTCCCAGATTTGACTGGGATAGGGTTAGTTTTCACAAGAAGGTGAGACAGGGCACAACCAGGATAATCGACCTGAACTAGCCAAGGGGATATTCAATACCATTTGATGTCATGCTCAGTGTATAACCTGAGGGAGCTGGCCGGGGGAGGGGACATTTTGCAGCTCAAGAATGGGCTGAGCCTTGGGTTCTGGGGGGTTGGAAACTGTCATGTGCGTCACTGGGTTTGTGTATTCTTTTACTAGTATTGCTGTTGTTAATGCTGCTTCTCTGCTTGTGTTGTCCTATTAAAATGTCCTTGTCTCAACTCATGAGTTTTTGCCTTATTTTTCTTCTAATTCTTCTCTCTGTCTCACCAGGGGAAGGGGTGAGCGAGCAGCTGCCCGGTGCTTTGTTGTTGGCTGGGGTTAAGCCACAACTGCCACAAATCCTCAAGCCATCTATATGCAGCACAAAAATTCTCATGTGGGCTCACCTTCAAACAACTTCTAGGTTCAAAAATCATGATGAAAATTTTCTCAGGTGACTGGGTTTTAAGGAAATATTTAATAAATTCTGATAGTTAAATCTTCAGATACAGTAAGAACCCCTGACATGAAATGTCTGCTTATCAGTCACATTCTGATAAAAGTCTACAAAGGTTTGTATGCTTGTGGAGGTTTCTTTCCATACTTGCTGGCAAGCAGGAACTACAGATAACTTTCAGCCTTCAGAGAACACCTATTTCTTCTAACATTTTTGGCTTGGGCTCCTAATCTCACTACGATAACCAGTATTCTAAGATAAATACTGGTAAGGAATACTCCTTACACTTGCATTTATTTGTGGATGCCTGATTTCCTATAAAACAATCAACAATTATTATAAAAGTACTATTCATAAAAGCTTTGTGTGTATTAAGCTTCTTTATATTCCTAGGTGGATATTCAGAGAGAGTTTATCGATAAATCTTTCTGCAGACCACTAGCTACTGATTTCTGCATTAGAAGAGAAGGCACAGATTTATATGCCTTGCTTTATTAATGATGCTTTTTCCAATTATTTTTATGGATAGTCAAAATATTTGGTTCAGAAATAAATCTACTGTAGTAACTCTTTTAGTAAGAGAGGTTTTTTAATTTCTGTTTTGAGAAATAGCAAATACATTGTTACTTTTTTACTTATTTCTGGTTTGGAAATTGAAAAAAACCCTGACCAAATCACTGACTTCTGATGCTACTTAAAGGCACACCTCTCATCACGCTATCCTGTCCCTCCTCCTGCAACTGCTGTCCCCCACAAAACAAAACAAACCAAGAGGAAGACAAGAAAATTTCACTGAGAATTGCAATGTTCTCTTCTAAACCTCCTGCTGTTGCTTATGGTTTGTGCATAGCTCTGAGCAAACTCACTAAATCAGTGGTAAGGCTCATGATGGCAAAGTGAAGGGCATGACTAAGTGTCCTCAGGAATGTGACTCTAACACGAGCCTTGGTAGCCATGGTGATCCCTTCCTTGTCTTCATGCAGAACTTCTCATGATGAACCCTGCCCGCTTTATTTGCTCTGTGGTGTGCATGAGTAGGTCATAAATCACAGCTGAGAGGCTGTCCCTAAGAGCTTCTCATCACTTTGTTGCTGCTTTCCATTTAAGACCAGAGCTAGCAATACCCATTGCATCTTCCCTGCCATCCTAGAAGGCAGAAAACTTAATCCATCTGTGATTTTTTTGTTCTAGGACACAAGTAATCTGAGAACCAGACTTCCAGGAACAAAGAAAATGAAGAGAAATTGATGGATTGGCTCTCATCTCAACTGTCCAGTGGTAATATTGCTGTTGTCTTCCACATGAAATTTGAGTATGGCTTCAGCTATGACAAGTGCAGGTTCATAGGCTCATAACGACAAAATCCAGAGAGATAGCCTGGCCTTACAGTACAGTTTGAATAACAGGTTCTTTCTACACTCTTGTTGTATTGGAGGTTCTCATCATCAGCTTTTTTCTTTTTTTGCTGTAAGAAGTAATGCATCTTTTTGTGCCCTGTGCTCTTTGAGGTGCTGCAATCTGTTCCTCCTCCCCTCTGATAATGAGAATGGTGGGGTCAAAAGATAATATATATTTCCTTTATTGAGTGCTGAGTATGGAGACACAGTGAAACCACTGTTGATCTCTCTTCCAATTCCAGGTTTATCAAGGTTTGGAAAGGAGAGAAGCTCACAGATGTTTTGTTAAGGACATGGGAAAACTTCCTCCTGGACAGCAGCATAGACCTCAGTGGTAGAAGGTGACCATTATCTCCTGAGATTGTTCATTCTGACATTTGTTCCGTTTCCCTGTCACCTGATGCAGTGTTCCTTCTCACGGCAGCATACCATGGTTACATCTGCATGACTAAACAGCTCTTATCGTCTAAAACAAAGATGCATTCACATCTGGTTGTTTTTATTTATGCTACTTACGTTTCTTATCACTTCATTCATCATGCAGAAAACAGCAAAAAACCCACTCAATCTCATTAAGGAAGAGGATGAGGTGGGGTTGAAATTACAGAATATTCACTATAATAATTTACAATTTGCTTTTTGTTTATTAGAAAATCAAAACTCAAACAATTTGTATTGTTTTTGCAGGAGTTTCTTTAGAGCTTTTGGTAGGTCAAATTTCAAGAGTGTATTGCAGTTTAGCATAGATATTTAACCTTAAATTCACAAACTTACAGATATTTGCTTATACAACCAAGGAACAAAACTGTTTCAAAATTCAACTAAAAATCAGGCTACCTTTTCTTAAGATTGTTTTTAACTGAACATAGACATCTGAGTACTTTCCATTCAAAAAATGCTGTAGGAATCATAATTATAAAAATGGATAGAGTAACGGATGAAATTCAAGGAACTGAACCAATTGAGAGACAGGAATCTGTCTGAGAAGGGAATAGTTCAGCCTCCAGAAATACCACCACTAAAAGTATTACTTACAAGTTATCTGTTCATGCCTAATAACGAGTGAGACCTTCTTTTACAGATGATACCTCTGCAAATTATTTTCTCCTCAATAGAAATGCTTATAACTGAAAATACTACTTGGGTTGTATGTGTGATGACCATATTACATATTTGTTCCACATAACCCAAGTCACCTTTGACTACACACCGTGTATGTCCCAGCTAATCATAGCAGATGGGGTATTGAGCATACTGCATTCTCCCTGGCTGTGGACACAGTTCTGCTAGTAGAAATATCTTAAAACAGTACAGCTCATTTGCATAGCTAGAAAGGGAACAAATGACTGCCGTTATCTGCATAAATAGCTGTTTTCTCCCACTCTCTGCCTCCACCAGATCTTGTCCTCAGGAACCAGGAGATATTTCTTTCTGACTGTTAGAAATGTGCTGGTTGATAGGAAATGACTGAGGAATATGAAGAACATAGGGTCCCATCTGGCATTATGTATTTCTCAACCTCACATCTCAGCACTTGAAAACTCTCCTTTCCTCTGGATCTCTTTTTGATCTTTTTTGGTCTGTGGCAAGCTAATCATCACATCAGAGGATCTGTAGGCCAATAAGATCTGGCAGGTGGGATCTCAGTGTGGGTAGGAGACTGTGGCACTGTCTGGGAGTAGTTCTTGCCCTGGTAGAGGAGAACAAGCCAACCAAGTGAGTTTCAATATTTCAGGCTTGTCGAACCTGATAGTGAAAGATGGATTCACCTCATTAAACTTTAGAAGTCTACTTTGTGGGTGCCAACAAGCTGGGCTAATGCTCCCAGTGTGTCTAACATCAGTGGAGAGAAACAGGCACATTTAGGACGCTGTTCCTCCAAGCTGATTTCACTGTCTCCTCAGGCTGAGATGGATCTGATAAGATCTGTTCTTAATATGAAGAGAGAGATGGCTGGCCAGCTCAGACCTAGCTGTTTGGTCAACTAAATCACACATGAGGTGACAAAATAAAAGACGAGAACAAGGACTTCTAACAAAATACCTTCAACCCAGTCTCAGCATACACTCTTGCTTGCCAGTGTCTTGCCCCTGTGTATGATGGCAGATGGCTGTCTGTGTCATTTAGCAGTAACTCATGCATACTTCTCTCAGAAGTCTTCTCCTGCCTCAGTCTCTCATGCTAGCCAAGATAATGGCTATTATGCTTTGTATACACCTAAATAATGAAGCTCTATGTAATAGACTGCTCATGAGGATAAAAATAAAGCATCATTTGCTTGAAAATGGCTTGATTTTTTTTCTCCTAAATAAAATTGACTTCTTTGGAGAAGAGAGTTCTTAGACTCCTCTGACTCCTTCAATAAGGAATCTGATATGAACATTAGCTGAGAACATCTAAGGCAGTCCAACTGCGGCTGGATATGGGCCACTCGATGATTCTCTTGGCCTGTTGCCCTTCTCCTGGGAAAGATAAGGAGCAGATGTTGGAACAGCACATAATAACTGAACAGCTGGGAGCCTTCTTCCATGCTTAGCAATCCAGGACAACATTTCATAGTGGGGCTTCTGGTTTTTGAGGTAGGACTGCCATGAATTCAAGAAGTTTTGAGGGGACGCAGCTGGGAGTTTGTTTATTTTGTTGTGGTTGGTTTGTTTGTTTGTTTTGAGAGGGGGAAGAGATTCTTTAAATCTGCAGAGTGAACATAGAGGCTTTTTTTTTTTGTAGGAAGAACAAACATTTTGCATGGAGGTTCCTTTGTCTTTCATCTTACCTTTTAGGATGAAGAAAAATAAGGCTTGCTGAGGTACATCTAACAAATAGATGCTTACATCTAATTTAGTGAGTCTTTGCTCACTTTACACTTTACAAAAATCTACTCAGGTGTTTAAAATATGTAGACATATAAAGCAGGGGCAATGGATTACATCCTAGCAATGCCTATCTATATTGTTAATGTTAATGTTTATATGGAGTGCCCAGGCTGATTAGCACAGCTGTACAACGTAAACATCTACACCTTTTGATGTTTCCTTTTTTCCCCTCATATTTAGTGAGGTTACTGAATGCTGTGAGATGTGGCTAAGGAAGATGGCATAACTGGAGGAAAACATGCAAAGGAAAACTTTGAAAAGTCCATTCGATTCTTTAGACTGCTCCATGGTGCTGGAATAAAACCAGAGCTGAATGCATTCTCAATGTGTTTGTGCATGTTTTCTCATGAGAAGGAATCAATGCAGCCATGGGGCTGTTACTGCGCCAAGGGATGGGGAGCAGGGCTGCCTGGTCTAATGTTTCTGCTGTGGAGCTATGTCCTCTCAGGCTCCTGCACCTGGACTGAGAGCCACAGGGATCCTAACATACAAGTAAGTAATCGGGTCAGGGATTTTCACACTGGACAGGTAATGGATTTAGTTGGTTTTATGACCAAATTGCCTTCTTTCTCTCCTTTGTTTAATCTGGGAGCAGGGTAAAAGCAAGAAGGATTTGAAATAAATTTACATGTTAAGGGAAATGGAAAATGGGTGATGCAGAAAATGAAGGGGAAGTAGGAAAAGATAAGCAGAGGAAAGGGCTTTCACAAGGGAAGGGGTAACAGTACTGATATCTCAGGTGTTGTGAAATTTCAGGGTAATTAGAAGAACCTAAGGCAGCTGCTCTTAGAGCACAGGTCTTGGAGAGCTTGGGTAAAAATGTAGGCATTCAACATCTCAAGTTCTTGGCATGGATCTGTGGGGCCTGAGAGCAGCAGCAACAGCAGCATGGTACCAAGCATCTCCATGGGATGCCCTGGCAGAGGACTCCTCTAGACTTCCTATAGATGTTCAGACTACTTCAAGGATAATTTTCCAGGTCTGGAGGGCTTTCCCTTGAGTGCTACTCTCTGCAGAAGGGAGCAGTGATTGGATGCTTTTGTGCACTTACTTTGCAGGGGATATGTGCCACCCCGCTCTTTTTTGGATATAAGTCAAAAGAACCAGCTGGACACCCTTTCCCTTCTCACCAATCATCTCAGCCCTCTCTACAGCTCCATTCCAATGGTTTTCCAGCAACAGGTACCACTCCAGCACTGTGTTGTGAGGAGTCTGTTGCTGTGTAGCTCCAAGGTAATGCAGGACAGTGGAGATGCTGCTGTTCCTGAGCACTCCCTGCCCTTCCTGTGTCTGCCGTGGGACAGGAGGAGATCCCTTCCACAAGCTCAGAGGGCTCATCCTGGACACAAGCCACCTGCCCATCTGCAAATACCATCTGCAAAATGCTGCTTCTAGGTGAAACTCCTGCTCCACTTCCCCTCAGTCCTCCTCCCTACCAAGTCCAGCTACATTATCGCTTTTCTTTGCAATCAACTATTCTGCAGATGGGGGAGAAATTGTGTCTCTTTACCCTCACTTCTACCCCCTCCTTCCTTCCAGCAGCGATGCCATCCACTCTTCCATCACCATGTTTTGCTGACCCTGTCAGACTCATTAGAAAAAGAAATAAAATCTCTGGGGCAGCAGAAACGGTGCTTAAGTGACAGGGAGAAGGAGAATGAAAGAAAAATGATGGGGGGAAAAGAAAGTGTTTGATTTAAGAAACCTAATTTGAATAAACCCCTCCTCCTGCTCGTTCTCATTGGTTTCCTTCTCCTGCTCCATATTAATGAGACTCGCCAGGGAAAAGCCATTGGTTCCAGATCCTTTTTCCTCTCCTCAGGCACTCGGGGGAGGAGGTGTTTGCATTTCTCCGCAGGACCAGCTCGCTTTGCAGAGCATTGTCTGGGTCTGAGAAGCGCACACACACACACAGAGAGAGATACAGGGGCGAGCTCACCACAGCTTTCAGTCGCAGGCAGAGCATCTGATCCAGCCTGAAGCCTCTCCCACCCCACCCCTTACTTCCCGAGCACCAATAATCTTTCCCCCCCTCCAAAAAAAAGGGGGGGGG
>NW_010202671.1:670-17733 GCF_000695765.1 Mesitornis unicolor | reverse complement strand
CATTCCACTGACATTTAACAAATACAGGTTTAAAATCCTGGTTGGGAATATTACCAGACACAGCTGAGTTAAGAATTCTTAAGTTTTTGGCCAAACAATCCAGAATGTGCACTCATTCACTCACCTAAAAAGGGAGGGCTCTCAATCTCGAGAAGTTACCTTAAGTAGCATCCAACTCAAGGGGAGAGTCCCTGACTGCAGACCCACTGCTCTGAGGAGGATCAACTCAAATGAGTCCTTTGACGGGCCCCATTTATACCTTGGTCGAATCTGCTCTGTGGTCAATCCATGGTCGTGTCAGCCCCCTATTGGCTGAGGACCCCAACTTTCCCACCTTTGGCCCCCACTGTGTGGACCAGACATGAGCTGTGAGGGGGGAGGCAGTCCTGGCGCCACCAGGGCCAGAAACTTTAGCACTGTCTTTGTTGGGTCTTTCTCAGGTCTTTAGCAGGGTGGGTGCATCTGCCACACCTACGCTGGGTGATCCTGCTCTGGCAGGGGTTGGACTAGATGATCTTTCAAGGTCCCTTCCAACTCCTAATATTCTGTGATTCTGTGACTCCAAATAGTCTTAACCAAGTCAGCTTGAAGCTACATCCTAGCCTTACCTTACAGTTTTCAGAGAAAATAAGCCAAAGAAACTCAAGCTTCCTGATCAGAAACATGTCTGCAAAGTGTCTTGTATAAAGCCAGGCACTGAAGCAAAACACCTGATGTGTTTAGGAGAAGGTAGATTTTTCAATTGTATGATTCCTTGCATATTATTCTGAGTACATCATTCATGACTGTGTGATGTGAAATGACTAAAAACATCTATGAAAGTATATTAGGATAAAGCACCAACAGGCAAGCATGTTGAATGCACCACAATCAAAAAATACGGTCGTTTCTCTGAACAGATCTTGCATCATTCTGATGTAGAGTGAATAGACTGTGATCAGATGACGAATGATTCTGGGTTGTTAAGTCATGAGAAAGAGCTAAGAGAATAATCAATCACAACTGTTCAGCACAGCAGTGGAAGTTGAAACAGTATTCCTCTGCAAAGACCATGAGGTCCCTGCCATCATTAGAAAGGCACAGGTAAAGGAAGAGGACTGTCAGGGTGGACTGCATCAAGTATGAGAAGAGTACACATGCAATCTAGAATAACAAAAGCTAAATATATTGTCACTTAGCTAATGCAAAATTGCCTTCTGAATTCAGAAAGTAGTTTTCAAGAAAACTGCAAGAAAAGCAAGCAGTGCATTTAGTCTGATAGCAATTAATTCAGCAATGAGTTGTGATGAGAATTTACTTTCCTCACTTGGCTATGAAGCCTGGAGGACGGATTTTCCCTATAACAGTAATCTGTGAGTGACTCATGTAGGTAAACTCCCAAATTTAAAAGAGCCATTCCATTTCTAGGTCACCAGAACCTCTCTGAACTCACTGGAGGAAAATGAGAAAGTAAGAAACCCATTTAAATTTAAAGTGGGAAATCTTCTACTGGCATACGTGTACCTCTAGTCCAGATGACTGACAGCAGGATTTTCTCATAGTAGTAGAAAACTCCATACAGCCTAGAGAAACTGTCAAGCTGAGCCTCAGCCTTCATCATAATCTTCACTCTCCGTTTCTCTGCTCCCCCCAGCCCCACCAAATCACTTGAACGGAAAAGAAAGCACATTATGAGAAAAGACTTTCAAGTACAGACATAATTTTGTACTTCTATAGTCTAGTCGTTGTAGTCTGGTAGCTGGCAATGTTCATTTGGAGAAAAGTGTCAGAATAAGCACATTTACCCAGAATAATACTTTGTTTTAAAACCCTATGTCATTAGCGGGTGGCATGGTTATCCAGATCCATAGCTATCGTAGTAAGGATTACAGACTGTGATAGCTGAAGAAGTCCAGACCAGTAGGAAATACCCTATAAAAGCATTGTAACCCAACGTAAAGTGGAAGGACAAAGAACATACACTTGCTCTAAGGTCCTGTTGTTGGAACTGACGTGCCGAAGGTTTTCTGACGCTGCAGAATGGCAAATTACATCAGAGGTAATTCTTGGAGCATTAAGGAAGGATAACAAAAGCTAATGAGATAAGAGTGCTGAGCTTTCTCAGTAGAGCCACAAAGAATCTAGAGTAATTGATGAGTGCCTTAGGTGAAGCTGGTAAATAATAAGGAGACCAAAAGGGAAATCTAGAAAGGAAAGTCTAATGGTAACATTATGAATGAAGAAAGAAATGTTGAATAGAAGTTTCAATGAGCCTGGAGCTTACATACACCTAGAGTTATAACCTATAACAGTTAACCTATGGTAACTGTTAAACATCTGGCTGTTGCCAAAGGGTTAAATCGTCTTTCCTAAAATTTCTGGCCCAGATGAGTTGCCAGCCAAAGGAAGACTGACACTGGAATAACTATGAGTTCAGTATATTATCTCAGCTGGAGAAAAGGAATATTTGAAGTACATTCCTTTCGAGTCACTGAGGTAGATACATCCTCTTAAACACTGCCCAGAGGAAGAATATACTGCTTCTGCTGGCTGACAAAGGAGTGTCAGTGGGATCTGCACTCCCAGAACCAGACTTTGACTCAGAATGAAATAATTGCAAATGCAAAACTGGCCCCAAAACTGGAAGCAAGACCTGAACAGGGAATCCTCATAAGGTTTCAAGGCCCAGAAGGGGACTTTCAATGGTAATGTGTCTGAAGGGCAGACTGGAGTCTCCATCCAAGGCAGAAAAGGACAGTGCTTCCCGTTTCATTTTCTCTCTTTACTTCTTCCCACAGAGCGGAGCTGATTTGTTAACTGTTGGTGCCAAAGTCTATGAAATAATTTTCTAACGGGCCTCTTCAGGAGACTCTTAGAACAAGAAAGCCTTGCAGTTTAGGAACAGAATAAACTAGTAGATATTTTAACAGGAAATTTAATTAGGCAATTCTGATATCCTACCATGATGTATTCTGGCATGGTGTAGGTAGACTGCGTGCATTGGCAGACTGCAAGGCAGGGCTGAAGTTAGAGTTGAGATAACCAGACTCTAATAAGCCTTGGATCTGAAAAGGAGTCTCGAGGTTTAGCTAACATATCTCAAAAGACATGCTTCCAGTCTTCAGTTTCGGGGTTTTTAACTTTTTGGGGTGTTTTTGTTTTGTTTTTAAAGCAGAACTTGAAACATCAACAAATAAAATATTTGTTCAGGCATAACCTTTCCAAAAATATAAGCTCTTATGGCAACACGATCATAATTTGAAGTCATTCTCAGGAAAAAAATATTTCCCTACCAGGCGAAAAGAAAAAAATAGATATAAAGAAAAGAGAATAATTAAGATTAGATTAAACAAAAAATGATGACTAAAAACTGCATGGCCAAAAGCTAGATGAACTTTTCTCCTTGGCTGTGGAAACACAGAGAAAAGGGCAAATAAATAAATTAATTTTAAAAAAAAGGCAGAAGATAAATCAAAGCCAAATAAATAAAATAAAGAAGAATTTATAGAGTTTTAAAAATGACAGTAGTGACACACAAGGAAAACCCTAAAAAAAGCACTCCAGCATATTCAAAATTAAGCTGTGTGAGAGAAAGCGAGGGTTACACAGTCAGTTTCCCATCAGTGTGAGTATGCCTTATCAAAGGAGGGCTCAGGGGAGGAGGTGTCTGGTTTGCGTACTCAGGATAAGAATATTGAGCACAAAGGTACATATAGGCAAGTTTTTCGATACATAATCAGAGTTATGAACTTGTTCAGATTGGTTCAAATGCCCATGTTTGTACACAGCTCACACTACAGAGCAAATGTAACTGTACCAGACCCATGTATGTCCTAGAGACTGGGTAGCACTGCACTGTAAGTGTTGTCATCTGTTTGTAACTCCAATTATCAAAATACATTACTAGAAATACAAATACTTGTATCCACGCAAGTCTTCAAAACCTCCAAGGGTGAAGACTGCAGAGTCTTCTCTGGGCAATCCCTGCCACTGCTTGACTCTACTGTCGCTGTAGAGAAAAAGAAGATTCTTCCTTATACCTGGTCTTACTCTGCCTTCTTTCAGCTTCTACCTGTTGACTCTTATCCTCCCAGCATCCATGGTGTAAGAGTCTAGGCCACATAAATCCTCTTAGCTGTTTCTGTACTATACAATAAACCAGGAAACTACACGAAAACTCAGAGCCGAGATAAGCAAGCTGTCAATAGAAGTAAGGGCCTAAGCTAAGAAACTGAAACCAATTTTTGTTCAGTAGTGAACTAAGCTGCATTGCAAGCAAGTACAGTTTAATATTTATTTCCTCTTCATAAATGTGTATTAGCTAGTACTTCAAAGATCCAATATAATAAAATATATAACAAAGCAGTATTCAGAAATTTCTTATGTTTTCTGATTTTGGCTGTGCAATTTTATCCTTTCAATAATTAATTCTAAAAGATATGGCAACTGTGTATACAGTGAGTTGAGGGAATTATCAAGGTAGAACAAGTCAACATTTAGTATACACAAAAAGTGGGAAATGTTACAACACAACAAATTTTGTCTCATTCATAAGACAAGCCCAAACCAGAACAAACAAAATAGAAATAAAGGAAGGAAGCAAAACCGCCTACACGGTCAGAATCTAGTTTGCTTTCTCAACAGACTCAGCAGCAGCAAATGGTCACTATCACAGAGCTGTTTCTCTTCTGCAAGTTCCTGGAGCTCATCACTTATCATACATTATTATCTTTTACTGTCTGAAGCAAGACATAGCTTTATCTCCTAAGACAATTTTTAACTAAAACCTTGCCAATAAGAGGTTCAGGTTAAGGCTTCTCCAGCGTACTGGAGATTTTTGTATTTAATCTCCTTCAAAGTATTTGCATTTTCAATCAATACTAGAACTGTCTGTGGTAGGTACTTTTTATTTTTTTTTCCTTTAAGCTCAAACTTAATCCCCGAGTATCATGATATGGAAGTCAGAGAGTTCTAGAAAAATGTGTGGAAGTTTTCATCAAGGACAATCAATTCCACCCTCCAGGAAAGGTGAACCAGAACTTGTTTTACCATTTTTATTTTTCTGTCTAGAATAATGTCTGCAATGATTCTTATAGAAAGAAAACTCAGGAATACCTTTGCAAATGCCAAAGACCAGGAGACTTAAATTTTACGGACTCAGAATTAATCTCTACCTTCTCTTGTCTCCAAATCATATTCCCTGGCATATTCTGATTTTTTCATATTTAACATACTCCTGTAATTATAGCTTTGGCTCATTAATTTAATGACTGTGTACAGCTATTTCATATTGATTTATCTCGTGCTGATAGTACAACTGCTGATCAATACTTTGGAAAAAAAATCATTTAGTGAATCTGCATTCAACTCCATTCCCCCACTTCTAGGGGAGCATCTGTCTGTCTCTCTTGAAACCAACATACATAGCTTTGTGTTCTTTCCTGCTTGACAAATGTAAAGTATTACTCATTAAAGTATATACTTTATATATAAAGTATACTTATTAAAGTATAAGTAGGCATATGTGTCATGGCCACACAGTTACTAGGTTTAAGGCCACAAGTAAACAGTTAGTGTCCATTCTCTTTTTTCTCCCCTCACATCATGTATGACTTGAGAATTATGTTTCCTACTTGTAATATCTCAGCCCTCCTTCATGAGAACCCTGAAGAATTTCTTAAATCTGAAATTTTAATTAGATAGAAATATATTTTTCATTCACTAGTGTGAGGAAGCTTTACCAAAAAACCTGAATTATGACATTTCACTATGAACTGGAAATTCTTCTCCCCTGATTTGCAAGTCATTTCTCATCAAATCAGAGTAAAAATACATTACTTCCATTTGCTTATAAGCAGTAAGATGATAGACTCAGTTTCAGTGATAAGATACTGGGAAAGTGAATGTATGGAATGCAAACATGAGCAAAATAATTGAAAGTTCTGAACACTTGTTAAACAAAACTGCATAACTTCATACATCACAGAATAAGCCATTTACTAAGTACCCTGATGTGCTTATACTGGGGCAACAAGGTTGGAAAAAAAAAACCAAAACAAAAAAACAAACTCAGCATACAAGCTGAGTGCAATATCAAGATTACTTAAGCATAGCATAATTTTTAATATAAAAAGGTTAATCAATAATTGCAGTCATTTAAAAAATATAAACAAATTTTGCATATAAATACAAAAACTAATGAATTGTGGGACATAGCTAAAAGCCTCTTAAGAGTGTTTCTTTCAAAATACAGTACATCCACTGCTTAAAAAGATGTAAGAATCCTATAAAATGCTGGAACACAGCAATTGAGGTACTGCTTTTCTAAGAGCTTGTAAAATACCTTTTAATCTAAAAGCTTTGGTAAGTACATCAGTCAGCTTAACAGCATCAAAAGATATGTTCACCAGTCAGCACGTCTTCGAAGACAAAGGCAGTGTTTGGGGCTATTGTTTCAGAGTAAACCTAGAGAAGGAGGTCTTAAGAACAAAGGATCATTTACCTTACTTATCTCACTACTACTCCAATTTTCCTTAAACGTTTTCTTCTTCAGGACACGTCCCTAGGTTATATAAATGGCATACTTTTAATGAAGCCTTCACTCTTGCTCCTGCCATGTCTGCATGTGTTCTTACATTGGTTTCGCACTGGTGGGTCATTAAATTTAGTGACCTAAACTAAGAATTTCTTGACTCACTCTACAGCAGAGAAAGTCAAAAACACACCTCCAGTAACACTACTATGATGAATGCATTTAACACTCGACCATCACAAAAAGAATAGACATAAGAATCTAACAACTTATGCCAAACTACAGGGACAAATACAGGGACATGTCTAATATTGAGTCTTTATGACTCAGATTGTCACTGTACATGAGAAAAGCAGGTCATATTTGCACAAAAAAAATTATACTGACTGCTTAATTATCAAGCATGCATTTATAAAGTCCACAGATAGCACCTGTGTTTGGAGCAATGGCTAACAATTTGAAGGACAGGACTGCAGTTCAGAACTTTCTTGATAAATTGAAGATACAGTCAAGATGAATTTCAGTAAGACAAATACAAATCTCAACACTTTGAAGGAATAAAACGCACAGGCCAAAAATGAGAAATCACAATGTAGGCAGCAGTACATGCAGGAAAGGATTTAGGACTTTATCCTGGACCTCCTGTACAATACTAAGGTGCTCCTGCAGCAAAGAACAAGTCACACACACTTAGAGGATTCTGCATGAAGAGAAGGGAAGCAATCACAATACTCAAAATAATTATTGTATCTAAATTCTATATGATTATATGCTGAGGGTCCAGATTGACTACTGTGTACAGTTTTGGGTTATATAAATAAGACTGAACTCTCATTGTGACTGTAGAAATGGCAAAATTGAAAAAAGACACCCTACAATCAAAGTATAAAAATTTTAATAAGAAACAGGTAGAGAGCATGTGGAATTGGAGAGAGAATAAGGGGAACTTCAGAATAACTTGATTATAAAATACCAAGGAAATTCTTCATTTAGGAAGATAAATTGATAAGACAGCAATTTAAACACTATTAGTGAAGACTCAGACATTAGTGAAAGCTTTATAACATTTTCCTTAAACTTTCTATAAAATAGTATGTATTGAAGTGTTTGAACAGGCCACTCGGAGAGATGATTTTTTTGTTGTTGGTGAACACTTCTTCAGAAAAGATCCAGAAAACATCCACTAAAATTTTCTTTGAGTATTTATTTTTCCTCAGAGAAAGATAGATTTAGTCTGGTAAACAATGTAGAATAATAGTAATCTTGTGCTGAATCTCATCTTATCTATTACATTGCATACATATGTTGATTAAAATGGCCAGTATATATACTGTACTACAGTCAAACAGTGCTTGATTGTTGCCCTCGAGTATAATTTGCCTTTCAACAGTTTGCACGCTGTTGCTATACATTACAAAAGAGAAAGATGAGCAGTTTGCGTGACAACAGTTGGGGATGGTTTGTGTAAAGAGGCCAGTGGGACACAATAGCCAGAGCATTCAGTGTTGCACTGCAACCTCTAGTAGTACAATTAGCACTGGTGTAAGGAAGAGCTGTATTATTGTATGAATGAATTTGGCATCTTTAATTCCCCAACCATATTTAATTTAGCCATTTAACATATGTTTGTATGTTTATAGGAGACAATGTCATTTGTTTATTTTAAAGCCAAATTGTGCTCCGAGTGTGCTACAAGGACAAAGAAAAAGAAGTTTGGCTGAATTAAATAAACAAACAATAGTAAAATCAGATTTATAAGTCTCAATTTTCTGAGAAAAACAGATTTAGAAACCATACTTCTCCAAGGTCTCTACTCCATGACAAGTATTAAGGTAACCAAAAAAAGTACAGAAAAAAATACCTGTCTAAGGAAGAATTTTAACAGCTGTACTATTTATAGGATCAAGACCCCACAGCTTAATGATTAATGAAGATTGACCCTACCTGCTGACTTGGAGAGTCAGACAAGAGTAAATGAGCCATGAGGAGACTGTAAAAAGCAAAGCAAAGCACCTGCAGGGCGAACTCGCTCCTTTGCAATGGGCAGCAGCATCACCGTGACCACTGAAAACAATGTTTCTCCAGCCTGAGTGTACCATGTCCGTATCAGTCAGTGAGATGATAGTCCTTATTTAACACCTTGCTACTTTAGCATATGCTGCTGTACAGTACTTTGAGGCATTACACCTATTGAGCAGTTTAACACCCAGTAGCTGTGCAAAACAGAAGCCACAGCCCCAATGGGATCTTGATCCAAGTACAGAGTGTGGATTCAGGTTTTACCCGTTAAAGACATTGCAACTCATACTTTATGATTTCAAAGTGGCACTCACAGGCTTGAAAATACTGTGTTTTACAGTCTATGAGGCATAGGTGGAAAGCATATGTCTTGCTCAATTCTCATTTCTTTCTATCCTGGTTATACTGCAAAATCTTCCTAACATGAATGAAGCACTTTGCTTCATGCAATGGACTAATGTCTTCTGTTCTGACTATTATTTGAACAGTATGCATGTCTCTTCATGGAGGCAGAGGCTTATGCCAGTAGTCCAGAAGCAGCACTTAGTCTCTCATCACTTTTGGGAAATTTTCACTGAGTTCTGTTTCTCTAGGTAATTAACTGAATAACATATTCACAACCTCAGCACAGGAAATACATAATTGCGAGTGGCATGCAAGTTATTGTACACACAGTTTTGACAATTTCCTATGATAACATAGAAAGGCTTCTTTGAGACAAATGAAGTAATCTATCTATAAATCGTTATTAAAAGTAGTATCAATATTATTAGCCATCCTGTAAATTATAATCAATATCATTCAACAATATTTCTAAGTTTGGAAAGTCAAATAGCAAACAATACCTCATCCGAAATTCAACAAACATACATAATTTCAAGCTCTTTCATAAATATGATGTATGTTCTCAATTCCCAGAATTCTTTTCATGGACGTGATCTTGAAATAGCTGGAAATACTGTTTTGTGAATCATCACTCTGGATTTTGAGCCTTTTAATAATGATAAACATTTTATCCCACTGAATGTGTTAGTTAAGTAAAGTACTACTGAGCATCAGTAAAACAGTGGAATCTCATTTATGACTGTTAAAACAGTCATTATAGCTGTGGCAAACACTTCTTAGTCGTAATCTACAGCTAGATGGACAAAAATATCTAAGCAAAGAAACATAAAAAGCATGAATAAAACAATTTTCATGTTCACTTTGGATAACAAATCCAGGTGTTCTAGACTCTAGTTCAAATAACTGATGCTCATGTTTAACTAAGAATGTGGTGTTACGGTTTAGACAGTAGTTCTATCACCCGATGAGTACTCCCCACCTGGGAGGAGAATCGGGAAAAGGAAAGGAGACCCATTGATTGACATAGAAAGAGATTTAATTTTAAAAAAAAAAGAAAAAAAATAATAACAGTATTAATATAGAGGACACAAAGTTATACTCAGCTGATACAGTGGGGAAGTAGGCCTCAGGGGTAGGATGTCAGGAAAGACCTTCCTAGGATGACAGCCTTCAAAGAAGGAGGACAGTCCCCAGCAAACTCCCCAGTTTATAGTAGGTGTGACATTTATGGTATGGAATGGTATTAATTGGTCAGCCTGGGGTCAGCTTGGGGTCAACCGCCCTGTGTTTCCACTTCTCTCAGCATCTGCACTTGTTTATCCAAAGACTGCTGAAGACCTTGATCATCACATACCAGTGCTGGCCAAAAAGTAAAACTAAGTGTCTTATCACTTTGTTCCCATGAAATCGAGTATTGTAGTCCTTATAGAAATGCAGTTTTCCTCAACAGAAAACTGAGTCTAAGATTCCATCCCAGTAAACCAGGACATGTGGGAAGGCAAGATGAAGTCAAGGTACAAAAATCTTGACCTCTTGAAGAGATTGCATGAAATAAAATATGCTATGTTGTTCTCATGTCAACATCCACAAATATTTATGCTTACTTATGCATAGTTGCATTCTGCTGTGTATATAACATCTCCCTTTGAGCCAAGCATACTGTAAGGAAGACTCCTAGAGGTATAGATCCGGGAAAGCTCTCACCTGAAAAGTTCCTGCATGGTCTTCCTCTTTATCGCCTTCTTTTCCTTCCTTGAGAGCGATCAATGTGAATCCTCGAAAGTAAGCAGGAGTGGCAGCAGAAAGTGTCACTGAAATATAATTAACAGAGAAATAATGAAAACATAATATTACTTCTGGAATCATGTACTTGCATATCATTGCACAGTTCAACTTGAAAGGTGCATGTTTTAAGTTGGTATTCACAAAAGCTAGAGCATTAACAACATGGAGCGGAGCAAGACAGAAAACAAAGATGTTCAGTGCAAGTTTACACATAAACTGAAAAACATGGGCATGATGTGAAATACTTCAGCTATTTTTTTCCACTCCATCTCCCATCTTTTTTTTCTTTTTTTTTTCCAAGCAGATAGCTAATCTGCTCAGATCTACAGGAGAGTTATTCTGGTGGTGGTGGTAGTTTGGGGGCAGGGACAAACATGGTTTGGGTGGACAGAGGAGGTTCTTTGGAAGTTTGGTTGTTTGGCTGGTTGTTTGGTGGGGTTTTATTTTAATGTAAGGGGACATCTCCTGAATATTTGGCTTCAGCTTTTTTCCTGCTCTGAGCATAAACAAGGATCTAGGTATTAAGTACACAGAAGTTTCTTTAACTGTAAAGCAAGATTACCATGGTGCCTGCTCCAGCTCACCTACACTCAACACAGTACTCCAGCTGACGGAGATGTTAGCTCTAAAACCTCAGGGCAGAAGAGTACACAAAGTTACACTCATAGCTAAAGCTGACCTTGAAAGATCTTGCTGCCAGCTCTGATTGCCAAAGCATCCTGCACATTAACAAAACACCCTTCTTCACACACCAGTCCTGACCAGGAAGGTGTCATTGGATTCACCAGCAGAGAACAAATAACATAATGCTAACTAATCTGCTTTTAGCATGGCTAGTATCAGGGTTACCTCTCTTATTTTCTGCCAGTGCAAGATACCTTTGTATGATTTTTCTATTTGCTATCATCAGTACCTAAGCAGCACCCAGCAACACTTGAACTAGGTCAGCTGTGGCTCTTTTGAACACTGTTAGAAAGACTGAATGAGGCAGAGATTTGAGGCAGGACTTTTGAGGGAATTTTAAAATTACCAAACCCTTTTTCACACCATATATGAATCCTTTGCTGAAACTGAGGTAAATTTTTGGGAAAAATTCTTTTTGAATTAAAGGAAAAGAGACAGAAAACTGGACTACTAATATTTTTAAGTAGTTTTTACTTTACGCATAATGCAGACAGCATTGCTTGTAGTACACTATTGTCATGCTCTCAAACCTTGACTGGCACAATAAGAACTGAAGACCACCCAGAGTTCTCATGAGCAAACTGCAACCACCAATGTTGTTTCACAGAAGAGTATTCACAAGAGACTCTCTCTCACACAAATAAGCCATGAGGGGTTGAAACAAGTTACTAAAAGTGACAGATTGCCCTTAAAAGATATGGATTTCAGAATACATCCAGAGTTCATTTGGAACATATGGAGAGCTCTTTGATCTAGAAATTCAATAGTGGAAAAATATAAAATAGGATATTTAAAGATTTCTAGTATTATGCAGCTGTATTTAGGTCTAAATCCCATGGTGTTCATACCAACACATAACTTCTGATTATATGCAAAAATGAAGGATTGAAGAGATATACAAAAGGTTAAAAATTGAAACAAAATGGCATATTTAGACAGCTACACCTGCAAACACCTGTACAAATCTAGAATAGTGATGGGCACAGCAAGCCCCCCCAACTCTCAAGATTTTCAGCATTCTTTTCATTCCATGGAACCTTATTATGTGGTGTAAACCATCACTTTTGAGGAGAAATAAACCTTCACATTTTATACAGGAACTGAGTAGCAGCATAATAGCATTAAAATTTCTGACTACGTTTCTAAGTATTGTTTCAATTCATTAATTTATTATCTGCTCAATCATTAGTATTATTAGCCCAATTTTGCAAATTTTTGCAGCTCTATCTAATCAAAAATCCACAGCCAGCCTCTCAGTTGCAGTAATTGAGAACAGCACACTGCTGAACTCAACAAGGATGAACGCATTATACTTGCTTGAGCACCAATTCTTAGAAACACTAATTGCCATAAAGGTCTCTTACACGCAACAAGTTTTTGCATATTTTATATGCAATTCAAAAGTCTGAATCACTGAGTAAAAGGTTACACCAGAAATACTTAAATACTTATGCAAGCAAATAGAGAATCCAGCTGTGAACTGACTCAACAGTTTTCATTTTCTTTGCAAATTTACAGGTCAAACCAAACAGTTCTCAAAATTCTAAACAAAACACCTACCTATAAACTAAAAGACATCTGAAATGTTAAAAAAGCCACCAGGAAAAAAAAAAAAAGAAAACGAAAGAAAGAAAAAGAGTAAGAGGAAGACAATTCCAAAGCCTGACTCACAGTTTTTTGAATGTCTGGGGTTAGCAATACTCATGCTGTGGTTGCACAGTCATTTTAACCCAGCATAAATCCATGCTTCCTCCAACACAAGCCATGCTGCCCTCCCCCACTCCACACTGCTCGGACAGCGGCTGCATCCACACAGCTGTGCTGTCAGCTGAACCAGGGAACACATCCAGCTGAACAGTAAAACACAACAAAAAACCCCAACCACAGAGTTCAGCTGGGTACAGTCCCTGAGTGGCTGCACTGCAGAGCCCCAGGAGTGCTTCTGCCAGTGGTGGGGACACCCGGGTACAAGCAAGGGGCTGGGAGGGTGTTGGCGCACAGGAGCAGAGTGAGTTCATGTGTGATTAAAGTGTCCGTGCAACCTCAGCTTAAGGATACCAAGATGAATGTGTGCTTTGGTCACCCTGAGCTAGGCCAGAACAAATGCTAAGATCTGAGCTGAAAAGATTTCTGCTCGTTCTCTGAACTGTCCAGTGCGCCAAGATAATGAACGTGTCACTGCAAGGCTTTCTTTGAAGCACTCCTAAATACAAAGCCTTGCTATAGTGATGGTCTGCAGTCACTGGCTCTGGACTGACTGTTTCAGCACAGAAGGAACTTTGCACTGCAGGGGCAGCAGTGGGAAGCTGTCAGATTACATCTGTTTTTCACAAGAGATAGCGACTCCTTATTGCAAAAGAGTTGGGAGTTCTCCTTCTTGGGCTAAACTCAGCCATTTTAAAGAACAGCTGAGTATCGCCCACACTGCTTTCACATTAATCAATGTTCATTGAACAGTGTGAACTTCCTGTAAAGATCAGTTAAACCTCAGTGCAAGTCTCAAAGTTAAGGATTTTACTTTGAAGGGAAGATTACATATCAACAGTTACTTTTGTCTGTTTCCATACCCTCCAGCAAATCTCCAATTGCCTTACAAGTTGCACTTTGGCACACACCTTCAACACACTCCTCTTTCCCCCATGTCCCCAGCTAAAGGTGGGGTGATCAAAGCAATTGCTTCTTTGTTTTCAGGCAGAAAATCTGACTTTCCACATCCTACGCTATAGCACATCCTGAGTTGTACGTTGCACATTTTGTAATATCTACTTTTATCCATGATTTGTGAAACATAGGAATCGCTAAAATATTTACAGAATAAGGTTGTAAAATATGGAAAAGAGTGTTTGTATGTTAGGGAAAAGAAAGAAATTAAAAGAAAAAGGTTCAACGTTCTCAGAAGCCCAAACCAATGCAATGGAGTGTGTAACATTAACTGAGCTTGTCCTTGAAAACTGAGAAGGTGAACAGACCTACAAGTGAAAATTCCATTAAAAACAGAAACAGCATTCATACAGAAGTTACATCTAAGGGCTACACTAGTCAAATCTTCATTTTCTTCATCAGAATAACAATTTCATGGTATTATGAAGGAAACGGCATACATTGCATGTTAGCATATGAAATGGATATACTACTGTCTTTTTTAGAAGTAATTTTATTTATATTTTAATAGAATGAAACTTACCCCATTTTTCATTTAAACCTCATGCAATCATTAATCTAACCCTACAGATCAATAAAGCTAGGACTCGGTACTTTCAAGGATCATTACCCCATAACACCATCTAAATTTAAGGCTCATTTGTGCCTTTTGAATGCAATGGGAACTTCGACCTTCAGTGGAAGCAAGAGCAGCTACATCAAGGTCTAAGTTAACCAGCTGGTAGGAGAGGACCTCAATCACAGGATTGTGTGCCCACAAACCTGGTACTATGGGAAGACCTGCCCGCCACATGCATTTGGCTGCCTGCTCCTAGAGGGGAGAGGCAACAGTACTGCAGCCTAAAGACCAGGCAGATGAAGGCCACTTGCAGACTACAGCATGAAGAGTCCCAAATAATATGTTAGAAATCAGTCATGTCACCTCCTCTGTGGGACATCAGGAAGCCCACAGCTGTTGCTGCTTTGTTAGACATTATGGACGAAAGAAGGGTGACTCCTCAGTCCTGCTGCTATCTCATTTTTAATTGTCTAAGACAGGAGGAAGTGTCCTTATCTACCACTGTCAGTGTCTGCAGACCAGAGGAGGTCCATATCCATTGAAAGCAGTTATTCAGGGCTCAGAGCCATTTTCCTCTATCACAGCTCCAGAGAGAGTAAAACCAAGGCTTTCATACACACAGATCCAGCCAGGATTCCCCCCTATGGCAAAGAGATCTTGGCTGGTCTAAAGGTGAGTAACTGCAGGAAAGCCATAAAAATTTTCCCAAAGACAAATGGCAGCTGTGAACTGTGGTCTTCCAATTCCCGCACTGCAAGAGTGCTGCAATATTTCCTCCAGTCAATGCAGCTTGAGGGTCTTATGTGGGCATCACAACAACCAATGATCAAGAGTCACGAACATAGGATACCTCTATACCAACAATTTGGTCGAGTATGGCATGTATATGTACAGTTAATTGCTGTGTTATCCACCTTGCATAAATACAAGTTTATTCCAGGACTCTGCTAGGGAATCTGCCAAGGATCCAGATTGCATTAAATCAAACAGTCACATTTGGCTCCAACACAATAGAGGCTGTGCAAATCTTCTGCAGTGTTGTACATTTAGTAATTTACAGATAAAAAAAACCCACAGACTTGCCATAATCTGACATATTTTATCATTACTTGGATTTTCCAATCCTTATACAAAACAGTAGTAAAGTTCCAGTTGTTCTGCAGAATTTTCTTTGAAAATGAGCTCTTGAACCTTTCTATAATGCTGTTAGTTTTAATTATTACCATAGATAATATGTATGTTACAGTAACATTTACTTATGTTCTTCCAACCATTTAGAAAGCATTCTTAAAGGACTACCTAGATTAACTTCTGTGCCACATAAATATCCAAACTTAAATACCAAAAACTTGGGCACATATTTAGGTCTACATTTTAACTTTTTACTATTATCTGGAATTTTCACACTTCCAAGAAGCTACAATATAATAATGCGATTTTATTAATTGAGTTCTTAAAGCCAAGACCTAATATCTCCACAAAATTAGTTCCACTAATTCATCTCTGAGTTTCTTACCCCCTGCATTTCCCTGTAACAGAAACTTCTCTGGTAGACAACGAAAAATATCCAGTGATGCTTTCACAGAAGTAAATCCCAAAACTTTTTAATAACATTTACATTTGTCACTGTCAAAGAACTTGACACTTATCTTCACCCTGCTTAGTAGATGTTTAAAACTGACATGCAACATGAAATCTTTCAGACTCAAGGTTCTAAGCCTAATGTCTGGAAGAATTAACCAATCTGTGGAAAACACGCATTTCGTCACACCACATTAAAATAAATCAATTCTTGAGGAAAAAAAAATAGTAAAAAGTCATGCAAAGTTTCAGGCTTATGCTCAAAACAGGTTAATCACTGCTGCAGATGTATTCCTCAACCTTTAAGACAACATGATGATTACACTATGTGCACAGATTTTTCTCCCTATCTATATCAAGATTCCATATACCATGTTCATGCAATGCGAAAACATTGCTTTCTATGCTGAATCTAAGGAAGGTCAGGAGAAACACTTAGAAGAAACTCTCAAAATTTGTTTTCCAAAGTGATGCCTATAAAGTACGTTAGTTATGGTACCTAAAATTGTCCAAATTCTTTTCAAAGTGCTTTTCAAATACAAAGTTAACAGTATACTCCAAGAAGGTTTGTTTCCAAACCCATTATATCGTGAGGCAGGAAAAGTCACCAAAAACTGCCTTTGCCCATTAATTAGGAAAATATGCTGAAATGTGCTTCGGAAGTTAATTTCAAGTATTGTATGTGAAATACTCAACGGAGAACAAATGCCTCCATCTCTTATTTACAGTGGTCATTAGCACTGTCTCTGCCTCTTTCCTATTTGAACCATCTGTTCGTTCCCCAGAAAAAAGGGGGTGGGATAAACATAAGTGGAAAATGTGGGAAGTTGGCACTGTGCTGCATCACTGTTTGCCCATATGCTAACTCATTATATTAGCATTCATATTTCAGGGCTAGAACAATTATCTCAGAGTTTC
>NW_010202671.1:0-639 GCF_000695765.1 Mesitornis unicolor | reverse complement strand
TGCTGAATGTTAAGGCTTCTCCTAGTCACCGTGTTGTATTTAAAGGGATAGGAAGAAATCTTGTAGAAGTAGGTAAACGGGGGAAGAAGGTGTGTTTTGTATCACATCAACTTATGATCTTGTGCTATCACCGAGCCGGCAGCAAGGATTCATGAAAGAAAGGAAATTCCTTTTAATACTCAGTTAATGTTTGGGACTAAAGTGTTACTGTGAAATTCAACTCCCTCTCAGTTGTCATGAAAGCATCCCCAATAAAGTAATGCGTGGGAGTACATTACCCTGGCTTAGCCCACGCAGTCACACACACATACGCCAGAAGGGATCCGGAGATGACAGGCAGAGACACGTTACAGTTTCAAAGACACTTGTTCTGCCCATTATCGTTAGTATCGGAAGCAGAGGATGGCCAACTTACCTCGGTAACTGTTTCCAGGCTTGTAAAATTCCGGATCGCCCTCCACCCTGAGGCTAAATTCATTGTACCCTTCCCTCCTGGTGCCTTGGGCTCGCAGGATCCGACTGCAATATCCCTCGGATTTCGCGGCTTTCTCCAAGGTTTCGTCAGAAAAACCCTTCGCCACCAAGGGGAAAGTCAACGCCAGAAGCCGCAGGGCGAGGGGCTGCAGATGCGCTCCCATC
>NW_010202670.1:0-12605 GCF_000695765.1 Mesitornis unicolor | reverse complement strand
ATTAAACTTGTTACAGTTTTAACTTTCAACCCTGTGCGGTGCTATTATTATTATTGTTGTTGTTGTTGTTGTTGTTATTATTATTATTCTCTCTCTATTCCCTTCTCTTAATCCTCCCCCTGGGAGGGGTAGGGGTAATAGAGAGAAAATCCTGCTCTCTCTCTCTCTCTGTCCGTTAAACGGAGACATCACCACAGTCTGGCTTCGGGGGTAGGCACTAAACTAGTTTTAAATTTCTATAGATATACTTCTTCTTTTACTATTGTACTAGTTTTTTGAGTTAATATTCTCCGTAGTAGCTAGTATGGGGCTCTGTTTTGGATTTATGCTGAAAACTGTGTTGATGACACAGGAATGTTTTAATTATTGCTGAGTAATGCTTACACAGCACCAAAGCCTTTTCTTTCACACCACAAGCAAGTAGGCTTAGGGTGCACAAGAAGCTGGGAGGAGACAGAATTTGGACAGTTGATCCCAAATGATGAAAATCATATCCCATACCATATGACATTGTGCTCAGCAATAAAAGCAGGCGAAAGAAGATGGAAGGGTGGATACTCAGAATTATGGCTTTTTCCTTCCCAAGTAACTGTTATGCATGTTGGAGCCCTGCTTTCTTCGAGGTTGTTGAATACTTACCTGCCAATGGAAGTAGTGAATTAATTCTTTATTTTTCTTTACTTGCACACACAGCTTTTACTTTACCTATTAAACTGTCTTTATCTAAACCCATGAGTTTTCTTACTTTTACACTCCTGATTCTCTCCCATATTCCACTATGGGGAGAGGGAATAAGCTGCTGTGTGGTGCTTAGCTCCTCACCAGCATTAAACTATTTAACTTCAAATTTTGTTTTTCATTATAAAAATGTATTTTTATTTAGAAATATGCCTAAAATTTTAAAGCTGTATACAAAAAACCCAATCAAAAATTGGTCACCTCTATTTTTGCATTTATTGTTCTAAACAGTTTTTCTTACTTAACCGATCTGTGTAGTATGGAAACTAAAATTTTTTAACTTAATCCAGATAGACTGGCATAGACTATCCTTACTTGTAGTAAGTGATGACTAAAATCTTGTTCAGATTGTAAGACTTGCAGTCAGAAGCTAGAAGGAAAGTATTTCTGTCAGTACATTCCTAATAAACAGTGGCTGTAATCTACTCCCTATCCATGTACAAGAGACAAGTCAAGAATTTCACTAGAGGGAAAAGATCAATATATAAAGACTTTCAAATCTGGATTAAATGTGTTAGTCTCCCTTTTTTGTGCCACTTTAATTTTTTTTCTTTAGAAGGTATTTGGTGTGATTACAATTACATCATAATCTTAGTTTAATACGCTATTGTATAACTTGTTGTCATGTACTTCTTTGTAATAAGTGTGAAATACTACAAAATGGAAGAGTAATTTTATACTTATCACAAGTGTAAAAGCCTGCACAGTATGCAAGGTTACAGAAATTTCAAATCAGGCACTTTAGACTATGTTACAGTTTTTCCAGGTGACAGTGCATGATGGTTTAACCCAGAAGGCAGCTAAACCAACAGTCGTTCATAAACTGCACCAGTGGGACGGGGGACAGAATTGGAAAAAATGTAAAACTCATGGATGGAGATAAATACAGTTTAATAGTACAGAAAAGGAAGAAAAAATAATAATAATGATGAAAGGATATACAAAACAAGTGATGCACAATGCAATTGCTCACCACCCACTGACCAATGCCGAGCCAGTCTCTGATCAGCCACTATCACCCCCTGGCCAACTAACCCCAATTTTATTGTTCTTCACGTTCAGCATGACATCATATGATATGGAATATGTCTTTGTTCGGTTTGGGTCAGCTGTCCTGGCTGTGTACCCTCCCAGCTGTACGTGCACACAGAGCCTCCTTTCTGGCAGGGCAGTATGAGAAGCTGGAAATTCCTTGACTTAGTGTAAGCACTGCTCAGCAGCAACTAATACATCAGTTTGTTATCAACATTATTCTTGTCCTACATCCAAAACACAGTACTATACCAGCTACTAGGAAGAACATTAACTCTATTCCAGCTGAAACCAGGACACAGTGATACTGATGGTACCGCATCCTGGGCTGCATCACAAGAAGTGTGGCCAGCAGACTGAGGAAGGTGATTCTGCCTCTCTACTCTGCTCTGGTGAGACCTCATCTGGAGTACTGCATCCAGCTTTGGAGTCCTCAACACAAAAAGGATATCAAAGTGCTGGAGGGTGTGCAAAGGAGGGCCACAAAGATGGTGAAAGGGCTGGAGCACCTCTCCTATGAAGACAGGCTGAGAGAGCGGGGGTTGTTCAACCTGGAGAAGAGAAGGCTCCAGGGGGACCTTCCAGGGGGAAGGTCACTACCTTCCAATACCTGAAAGGTGCCTATAAGAAAACTGGGGAAGAGCTGTTCACTAGGGTATGTAGTGATAGGACGAGGGGTAATGGTTTTCACCTAGAAAAGGGTAGATTTAGGTTGGATAGTAGGAAAAAGTTCTTCAAGATGAGGATGGTAGATCACTGGAACAGGTTTTCCAGAGAGGTGGTGGAGGCTGCATCCCTGGAGATATTCAAGGTCAGGCTTGATGGGGCTCTGAGCAACCTGATCTAGTAACATTGTCCTTGCTTACTGCATGGGGTTTGGACTAGATGATCTTTAAAGGTCTCTTTCAACCCAATACATTCTATGATTCCATGATTCTATGTTTGTGCACCCTTCTTGTATTAGCTAATGTACACAGTGTACATACTGATATGAATACTATCAGAAAATTTCAAAAGCCTATGTGGAAAAAGTTACACGTTTATAGAACTTAAAAACCTATATTTAACATTATATTTTAAAGTGATTTGTGAGAAAGGAGTGCCATTACATATTCTTCTTTGAAAAGTATGTGAAAGTAATAGAATCTGTGTACATCTAGAAAACAAGACTTATGTTTCAATCTCTATAACTCTTAAATCATTCTCTACAGAGGAGGAAACTTTTCCAAAACCCTACTATTTCCTCAAAATAACATCAGATGATGATCTGATTGCTTAGGTGGCACTATAGTATTTGATATTTAAACAAGTATAGAAATAAACAACTGAATTTTCCAAATTCAGACCATCTGTCAATAATCTGAATTAAATAATTGAATGGCTATCTGTTTGATATTTGTAGAAAAAACTTATTAATATAACTTAAAATAATTATGAAATTATTTAAGCTCTTTTCCTGGTTTGAGCTAAATAGAACTGATTTTCTATTTAGTGATTTTACTTTTCAGCTCAGTCTCTTCTAAGTCTCTTCTGAACTTGCTGAAACTAGCAGCATGTTTTTCCAGTATGTAGTGCTACAACTGATAATCTCAAGGCCAATTGTCTCACTATGGGTACTGTGTCTGCGCCTACAGGGAGAGAGCGGACCTAAAGCTGACCAACTAGGTATTCCATCCCACATACCTCATACTCTGTATAAAGCCGAGGGATCACAAGAGTCTCGACCCTTCTTCCACTTGGAGCTCTTCCATCTTGGACCCTTCCTTCCGTCTCGATCCTGCAAAGGCCAAGGCCTGAGTAGAATCCTGCTAGTTTGTCTGCCTCTGATCCTGGTTCGTGTGTTCCTGCATCCTGCTCCCACCTGCTGCTGAGTTCGGTCTGGGACTTTTCCAGTGTGCTGCTCCACAGAGCCTCTGGTGATGTATACGTCATTGAGGGGAGGATTTTATACTGGTTTTGTATATGTATTTGTACATATTTATATTTATTCCATTATTTTCCTATTTACATTATTATCCTGTAGTATTAGTATTATTGTTTTATTAAATCTGTTAGTTTTATTTTCCAACCCGTAAAGTCTCTCTCCCTTATTCTCTTTTCTCTTCCCTTCTAAGCAGGGGAGAGAGGTTAATAGAGAGCATCTGTCCAGGATTTAGTGGCCAGCCCAGCCCTAAACCACTACAGCTCTCCACACTTTCAGTATATTTTTTCCTCTCTTAAAGTATCACATTTTGGTCACATTACTTTTATGTACAGTACTTCATAGAAATCAGGAAGAACAGTGAGGGCAAAGTGTGAGGAGTGATATGCACCCCGGAAGATTGTGGTCAGATTCTGTTCAGAGGGACCTCTACATGTTGATGAAATTGATAAACAGGAATATCATGAAGATTGACAAAAGAAGATGCAAGATGCTGCACCTGTGGAGGAATAACTCCAGGCACCAGTACAGGCTGGAGGATGACCTGCTGAAGCGCAGTCTCCTGAGCTGCATGCGGCAGAATGTTGACAGCAGGTCAAAAGAGGTGGTACTGTGTCCGATTCTGAGCTCCTCAGTACATGAAACTTATATACATGCTGGAGCAAATCAACAAAGGACCGCAAAGGTTATTGAGGACTGGAGTACATGTCAGACAAGGTAAAGCTGAGAGGGCTGGGCCTGCTCAGTATGGTGAAGAGGAGGCTCAGGGTGCTTTTATTGATGTGGATAAACCCCTGATGGGATAAATAAAGAAGACAGAGTCAGACTCATCTCTGTAGTGACTAGCAAAAACAGAGGAAGTGAAGGGCACAAACTGGAATACATGAAATTTCATTTAAACATAAGAAAAAAAAACAACACTGTAATTGTGATCAATCACTGGAGCAGGTTGCCCAGAGAAACTGTAGAATCCCCATCCTTGGAGATATTTAAAACATGACTGGGCAACCTGATAGTGCTTTGAGCAAGGGGTTGGACTAGAGGATCTCCAAAGGTGCTTTCCGACTTCAGCTGTTCAATGGTTCTGTTTTACATTGTTCTCATTAAGTTTAACAGACTTGATTGTGTTTAAGATCTTGGTCTATAGAAACACATTAAAAAAATATTATTCTTCTATTTTCTTGTCAGAGCACAATTCACCTACATAACTGATTTCTACTAAAAATATGACATATATCAAAATGTCATATGTGACTTCTGTCTCCTCTGGATGATCATTGTTTCCAGTGTTACCTCTTACACATCTTAAAACAAAATTAAATGTAACAGAAATCATAAGGCTGCTGCTTTTTTTCTTTTTTTTTTCTTGTGTTCTTCCTGCATAGATGCATAATTTCCAGAGCCAATAATGCCAAACCAATCAAATCTAGGTTAGTAGTGGATGAAAGTGTAGCAGTAAAGCTCTATTAGTTATGTAGGGGATGGGACAAGTCTCATTCCCATCTTAAATTCTATTAACAAAATAAATTAGCAGTGGATCACTACCAGACATGGCACTGATTTAAAGATGAGGTGATGACTGACTAAAATTTGACCAGTGGTTATTTGGATAGTGCCAAAATTCTATCCAGAAAACAGACATGAATGGCAAGTGAATGAGGATGGTCCTTAGCTCAAAAAAATTGTCAGACTTCATAGCATTGAGAAAAACCCTTATTTTATCCACAAACAATTCACAAACTCGGTTTAGTATTCTTTAATGAAAACTTCTCTCTTATTTAATGTTTTATTGTTGCCTTCATCAACTTTGGTGGAAAGAACACATGTGCCATCATATGAAAAATAAGAAAACTTGAGAAACATGTCTTTTTCAGATTAGCTATGGATGGGTTTCCAACCAAAACTAGTAGGGAAAAACAAATGTTGGGTAAGGAAAAAGAAAATTTCACTGAATCCTAGATCTTCTTAATGTCTCTTCAGAGTTTATGAAGAGGTTATTCCCCTCAACAGCAAGGAATCATTCAGCTCTGCTTCTCACACATCAGATATGTCATACCTTACACACATCTCCATGAACCCATCTCAACTGAAAGACTTTCCAGGCATTTGGAAACCATTTTTCCATTGTCCAACTGTCCTATGCTGTCACACAGTGACACATTATCCATAGAGGACTTCATATCCAGTGGAGTGGCTCCAAGATTAAGAACTTCTAATTTAGTTAGGACCAACTTGTCAGTGTCTGGAGAGCTTTTTCATCCTTTTTATTCCACATGGTATTAAGTTATAAAGAGAAGTAAGCATATTAATATTCGAACACAATTAAGTTGGTTATCAGAAATTCAGGTAGTATAAGCTGAAGTTATTTCAGAGGTAAAGGACATTTAGGTAAGAGAATCACAGACTCATTGTATTACCCAGTATTCTTTGGGTGAATTAATCCAAAGTCTAGTCTTCATAGTTTCCTTAATTCTTGTCTTGTAAATATAAGTTTTCTCTGTCTTCTAACTGTGATGAAATTAACTGAAATCACAAGACTCAGTCTGCAGGACCTTTCATGAGCATAGGAGTAAGGTTTGCTGGATGTTAGGTTGTTCTGAAGTTGAACTATTCCTATCTAAAGAAATGAAATATACACAGTCAGAGCTTTTCTCCCTGAAGAGAAAGGAAAGCTTGAACTTATTTACTGCATCAAATTTCTTTGGATTATTCTTCCATATATCCTGAGGAGAGAAAAAGAAAAATCAGGAGGAGGTAGTCTAAACTGATTTTTCTACAAGTCATTGGTTACTTAATGAACTCTATGGTCTTGTAGTATCTCCAGTTAGATATATAATGCGGAGAGAAGACAGAAGTTGATAAAAGTGTGCCCATACTGAAGGCCTTCCCCGTATCTGTGACCTAGTCTAGGTGATCCTGCTCTGGCAGGGAAGTTGGACTAGATGATCTTTCAAGGTCCCTTCCAACTCCTAATAGTCTGTGAGTCTGTGATCTTCCATTCAGCTACACATGTAGGTTCCTCTCAGTTTCTAGAGCTCTTAATTATCTTTTCTGTGTAATTCATAATTTCTGCTCATTCAGCACAAGTGTTATTTCTTTATAAGTCAGAATCTACTCATCCTTTCTTTTTGGGGTGCTTGAGTTCTGATCAGTAGAGTCTTGACTTGGAATTCAAAGGAGACTGACTGTCTCCGTTTAAGGGTCAGAGAGAGAGAGAGAGAGAGAGAGAGCAGGATTTTCTCTCTATTGCCCCTACCCCTCCCAGGGGGAGGATTAAGAGAAGGGAATAGAGAGAGAATAATAAAAAAAAATTGCTCCGCACAAGGTTCGAAGTTAAAACTGTAACAAGTTTAATGAAAACAACAGGGGAAAGGAAAAGGGAATTAATAAGGGACAAAGGATAATTATATACAAAACCCGATCCCAGTAGTCCCGAGTGGAAGTGTCCGAGCAGTGCCTCGTGGCCGCTGCGACTGCTGTGACTCATCACCAGGGACCACAGTGGTGCCGGGAGCGGGTGGTGGTGGATGCTGCTGAGCACGCGGAGCTAGGCCCAGCCGTCCCAAGATGCGGCAGGAAGCAGCCCCGGAAAAGCCAGGAAAAGCCCGCGAAAACCTCGGTTTTTTATAGACTATGGCAGGAAAGGGGAGGGAACAGTACTGATCTCTGACCCCCTAGGGTCCTACAGACACCACCTGTCCTTCCTTTTCAGGCTGGTAACCCTTAAACCATAACACTGACTTAGGTTCTTATCTGTGTCACTTTTTCTATATTCTTACTCAACGTGATGACTGCAAATTACTTCTTTACAGTCTTCCATATTTCTTTGCTTCAACAACCCACATTTGAGTTGCTTTCCTACTTTGTCATTCTGTGCTGAAAACAAAAGTAAAGCAAAATCAACAACTGTGAACTAGCAAATACAAGAAAAGGGTTTTTTTCAACCTAGCATAAGGAAAGTACATTGTTATTCCTCAAAGCTTTCACAGAGATGTTTTCTTATGAACCACATTTTTGAAAATGAATAGTGGATCTTTGAAAGTTACTCTTTGATCAAATTCAGTAATGCAAAATAGTTAATCTTACTTTTTATCTTTATATTGCTTCACATGGTAGTGTATTATTGTTCGTTTTAATGAGTAAATACTTTTTCCTTTTTTTTTAATCCTGGGAGTTTAATCCTGGATTTTAATCCTAGGAGTGTCTACCAATTTTGACAGTGCCCTTTACAAAGATAAAAACCAATCAAGATATTAAACTGGTTTAAAATCATGAAGCAAAATTCGGTGAGGTGTGATTTTTTTTAAATTATTTTTGGCCAGAAATATCTAGAACAAAACTACTTGAATGTGTTTTTAAGCTGGTGTCATGTCTTCCAAGCTTTTTTGTTCGAAAAAAGCACTTCTTACAGGCAGAAATTAAAATCTATTTATTAGATCTCTGTCTAAAAGTATTTGATAAGAGAATGATACCTGTTGGAAATATACGAAGTGGAATTCACACACTTTGGAAGAATGATTAAGGACAAATAAAAGATATGGCAGGCATGATTTTAAATAACATCTGATACTCTAAGACTTAATTTCACTTGTACCTATCTTTTGCTAGACACTGTCACTACACCTAACAAAGCCAGTTTGATCCACTCCTGAATCAGCTCAAAAACTGCAGCATTTTCAGCCCATTGTAAGCTCAGTACAAGCATAATTTAAGGTGTGAGATGTAACACCCTCAGTAACCTATTCTAATTCACCACTGGAAGTCTTATAGAACCCTAAGGAAAGTCCTCAGAAAGGAACTCAGACAATCAATGAAGGACAGAAATATCCAGTTACCATTAAAATAATGTTTTTCACGAAGCAAGTACTCCATACTGGATCTCTCAGTCCTCAATGGAGATCAACAAAATAGCTTCAGCTGATGAGTCTGGAAATTGTAATTCATAGCTCCACTTTCTTCTGAAAACATGAATTCAATAAAACACTGTTTTTATGACCCATTGCAACTTCCTTCACATATTGCCTTCTGGGAATTCCTGAATATTTCAGAAGTGTAACTACCGGTCTATTTTTTTCCTATAGTCTTCAACAATGTCACCTCTGTTACGCTAATAATCCTTAAAAAAACTCATAACTATCTGTGCATACACTTAGAAGTTAAGTGTCAAAATCCTATGGTAAAAAAAACAGAAAAATTAATTGGAGAGTCATTGTACATAGCCTAGAGCAGGTGTCTACTTGCCCTAAAGTAGAAAACTGGTGGCTGACCATCCGCATTTCTCTTTAGTTTACATCAGTTGTACAGATTCGATCTTCAGTGAAGTTTAGACTCCCAAACACATATAAATATCTAAATATAAAAAATTAAATGTATCTATCCTAATATCAAAAGTAATCCCACCTTATAGACTTAGCTTTTTAATCCAGATAAAGCTAACTAGTACCATCTCAGATGCCCTTGTGTATCATAGTTAACTTTATGGAACTAAGACAATTAAAGGACATTGTTGGTCTTCTTCAGCAGCAAGCAAAGGCCAGAAAGAATACTTTCCCAGCATCTAAAATGAAATTGAAGTAATACATTTAGGAAACTGAGTCATGCCCAATATGTTTACTTAATGTAAGTCTTTCATTTTATCTCATAAATGAAAAATCCAAATGCAAATGAATCCTGGCATAGTTACTACTTAACACAGGGAATATCCTTCTTTGTCTCAATTTATCTTAGTCCCTTCTGCGTAGGATCTTCTTCCGGATAGATGCCACTGCATTGATGGTTCAAGTAATAACCTGTGGAGTGGAATCCTTGAATAATAGAGCAAAACAAGAAGCATATTGGCTAGTGACATCTGGGTGAAAGTTAAGGGGTAAGAGCTATTATTTTCTCTTAATGGGAAGCACAGGGAGAGATTATTTGAATATGGATTAAATACCTTTATAACCTTTGGCACATCCGGTGGAATGTTGGGGAAACGGGATGGGAAAAAGTTCTGTCTTCCCTTTCTGAGGGTCATATACTCTAAACAGAAACTCTCATGAGTCCAGAAAGTAAAATTTGCAAAGTGCCCTCTGAAAAGTTTACATATTATTATGCAAAGCATATAGTAGTTATTCCTAATTTATTCATATTAAGAAATCATGGTGTCTAAGTGTTTTGCAGTCTCACATTATATTCAGAGATATCATATGAAAAGGGGAAAACTCTTTTGGGAAATTATGCTGTGGGGCCAAAATTAACCTTGATATTATGAGCAAAATCCTCAGTCCTTTAATTTTTCAAGAACTGAGGCTTTTTTTCCTTTTTTAATTTTTTATTTTCCTATTTTTTTGCTTTATTTGTTAATTGGTACTTCTTAACCTTGATCAGTTTGAAAATTAACTTTATATTTAGATATATTTGTTCAGTGGATTCCCTTATATATCCTTTGTCTTTTAATACAGTCAGCAATTCTTTCAGCCCTTACCAAGAAGAAAAGAATAAAGAAATATAAAGGCTTATAATTAGTAACATGTAAAATAAATTATAATGTGTGTACAGAAGGTGAAAATGTATCTTTGTAGATGAAGGTGTTGGGAAATGGTGGTTAATCCATGGAGATTTCATTAATGAGCCAACAGGACTATAACAATTCAGCAGATATTTAATAAATACTTAAAATATGTTTATACATCTGTTGCTTTCCATTTTGTGAGTTGTAATTAAAACAGCAATTGTATCTCTCTTGGGCAGAATTGTTTTGAAGGCAACACATGCACTGAGAAAGAAATGAATGAATTGCTAGGTTTAGAAGATTTTTCTCTCTAGGTAGATCTCATGCAGGGAGGACTGGCTTTGCTGTTCTTTGGAAAGTTTTATTCTTACCTCAGTCACTTTTGCTCCATTATGTTAAGCAACCTGCTGTCACAAATTTGTAAGCTATTTTATTTTTCCTGAGGAAAAAAAAGCAAAACTGTCAGAAACATCCAAACAGAATGTTCCATCTCAAGTTAAATAGCTAGAGCAAAGTAAAATATGTTAGTATCATAGAATGACAAACAGGTATTCATTTAATACTTAAAGAATAGGAAATTGAAAAGTTCAATCATGAATTTTCTCTTTTAATGCAGTGCTTATATTTGCAAAAGCACGCATTTAAGTATTAAATGAATATGTCTCAGTTCATCCTCAATAGAGGACCTTTTCATTAATGATTATTTCTTACCACACTGCACTTCCTTACACAGCTGCTGTATCACTTTGATATGATTCACATACCCTCTAAATGAAATGTTCCGTTTCAGGATTCCCCTATAACAAAAATTGTCAATGTAGAAAATGGTATTTGGAATGGCATGAAGATTATCTACTCAGCCACTGTCTCTGCAAGGTTGACCATCAGTTTGATTCAGAACACACAATTAGAAATTGTTATCTAAAAATGTGTTTCGAAAACAGCATCAGCTGAAAATTATATTTTAAACAGAACATCCATTAGACCGGGAATCTTTTATTCATTTGCCAAGACATCAGTCAGATAAGTGGTTTCATCTACGCACCTTAAAGAATTCAGTGTGTTACTTCTGTCAAGAATATTCCAATTTAAAGTTAGTAAATTTAGTGGTAATAAACTTTACCTAGAAAAATATACTTAAGAAAATACTTTGCATATATTTGAGAAAAAGTTGTTTTTATTTGTTTAACATCTAACCTGTGCATGACTACCATTCTGTTGCCCTCTAGGTTTGCTTTGTCACTGAGCAAAAAATTCCTTCATTAGTGGTTCTGTCACAGTATGGTGCATCTTCATCTGGCCTCTTTGCAACTTCTACTTTACTCCTTTTCCTTATAAAGGTGTTTGCATCATAATATTTACCTTAAGGTCTGAGCTGGAGGAAAAAATATTTAGGACACAAGTACCGAGGCAAGATCTCCTCTTTAGATTTTTCTCAGGCTTGTGAGGGGCTTTTGTTATTTTATTTTCACTCCTGGACTATTTGCATATCCAAGCTGGAAGTCTTAAAATTCAACTGTTTTTTAATTCTCTATTCCACCAAGAAACTGATAGTTAGAATTTAGTATTTATATAGGAAATAATTTTCCTCTAATGTTCTAGAAATATTTGCTTTCGGAAGTAAACCAAACATGAACAGAAATAAACTTTAAGAAAAGTTTGTTTTATTAGGTCAAAAAAAGTTTAATAGGAAAGATGTCTTTTATGTAGCAAGCTTAAATTTAGATTTTGTTGTTATTGAAAGCTGTCACTTTAAAAAGAAATGTAAATTTCTCTCCCAGGAAGGAATGAACTTCCTCATTTAACCTTTATTTTTAATGAGAACCCATTTCACATAAATAGCAACAATCAATATCTTCTACCTTGATTCTGGAAGTGGCAGCAGGTTTTCTATGCATACAATATCTATGTATATTATTTAGGCATATTGCATACTAAAATGTCTCAGTTTCAATAAATCTGAAATGTAGGTTAAAATACAGCTCTAACCGGTATGATGACTGATCAGATTGATGGTTAGATTGACTAATAGAAAAAAATGACAGGATTTTTCATAGCAGATGTACACAAGTGGACCTGAATAAAGGTAATGCAGCATAAAAAGAGATAGAGAACAAAGGATTAAGATAGAGAAGGAAATAACAAGTAATATAATTTATCTTGACTTCTCCCCTCTTCTATTGGGTTTTTCTGTGAGGGGTTTTGGTTTTGATTTTCATAGTGGGTGAGGGGTATGCAGATAGCCTTGCAAGAAGCTACCTGAAAAGCTCCCCCATCTTCAATGTTGGACCCACCTCTGACCCTGGCCAAGCCAATCAGTAGCCCTGCAAATTAATGTATTTAAGGCAGATGGAGTGCACCCTTTTGTTTCCTCTCTTGCACTGGTCCTCACCAGTGCAAGCCCAGGTGTGGGTGGCCCAGCCC
>NW_010202669.1:0-2063 GCF_000695765.1 Mesitornis unicolor | reverse complement strand
CCAGTGGGGACACCACCAGGGACACCAATGGGGACACCACTGGGGATACTGGGACCACTGGGGACACCAATGGGGTCACCAAGGACACCACTGGGGACACCACCAGGGTCACTGGGAACAGTGGGGACACCACTGGGGACACCACTGGGGACACCACTGGGGACATCACTGGGGATACTGGGACCACTGGGGACACCACGAGGGTCACTGGGAACAGTGGGGACACCACTGGGAACAGTGGGGACACCACTGGGAATAGTGGGGACACCAAGGACACCATTGGGGTCACTGAAGGCAATGGGGACACCTCTGGGGACATCGCCAGGTCCCCATGTCCCACCACATCCCCGTGTCCCAGTGCCCCACCACCACGTCCCCATGTCCCCATGGTCCCATCCCCATGTCCCCATGTCCCCAAATCCCATCCCCACATCCCATCCCCATGTCCCCAAATCCCATCCCCATGTCCCCTGGTCCCATTTCCATGTCCCACCACCGTGTCCCAGGTCCCATCCCCACATCCCAGTGTCCCATGGCCAAGTCGTGTCCCATCCCCACATCCCAGTGTCCCCATGAGTCCCATTTCCACGTCCCAGTGTCCCATGGTCCCATCCCTGTGTCCCTTCCCATGTCCCCACGTCCTGTCCCAAAGTCCCATCCCTGTGTCCTATTGTCCCCATGTCCCATCACATCCCAGTATCCCATGGTCCCATCCCCAGGTCCCATCACGGCCCCATGTCCCATGGCCACGTTCCTGTGTCCCATCCCCGTGTCCCAATGTCCCCATGCTCCCATCCCCAGGTCCCAATGTCCCATTTCCATGTCCCACCCCCATGTCCCCACGTCCCCAGATCCCATCCCCAGGTCCCAAACTCCCATTGACCCATTTCCGTGTCCCATCCCCACGTCCCCATGGTCCCATCCCCAGGTCCCACCACGTCCCAATGTCCCACCCCATCCCCATGTCCCCATGGTCCCATCACGTCCCCATGTCCCATCTCCAGGTCCCAAAATCCCATGGCTAAGTCGTGTCCCACCACCAGGTCCCCATGTCCCCAGGGTCCCATCCCCAGGTCCCACCATGTCCCAATGTCCCCAAATCCCATCCCCACGTCCCATCCCCATGTCCCCATGTCCCCAAATCCCATCCCCAATGTCCCATGGTCCCATTTCCATGTCCCACCACCGTGTCCCACATCCCATCTCCACGTCCCCAGTCCCCAAATCCCATCCCCAATGTCCCATCCCATGTCCCAATGTCCCCAGGGTCCCATCCCTGTGTCCCAATGTCCCCAAATCCCATCCCAATGTCCTATCTCCACGTCACAATGTCCCATGTCCCATCCCCATGTCCCCAAATCCCATCCCCACATCCCATCCCCATGTCCCCATTTCCATGTCCCACAACCACGTCCCACGTCCCATTCCCATGTCCCAATGTCCCAAATCTCATCCCAATGTCCCACCCCATGTCCCAATGTCCCATGGTCCCATTTCCATGTCCCATCCCCATGTCCCAATGTCCCCAAATCCCATCCCCACGTCCCCATGTCCCAAATCCCATCCCCACGTCCCATCCCCGTGTCCCCATGTCCCCAAATCCCAACCCCAGGTCCCAATGTCCCAAATCCCGTCCCAATGTCCCATCCCCACATCCCAATGTCCCATGTCCCATCTCCAGGTCCCCAAAGTCCCCAAATCCCATCCCCACATCCCCAGTCCCCAAATCCCATCCCCACATCCCATCCCATGTCCCAATGTCCCCAAACCCCATCCCCATGTCCCAATGTCCCCAGATCCCATCCCCATGTCCCATGGTCCCATTTCCATGTCCCATCCCCACGTCCCCATGTCCCCAAATCCCATCCCCACGTCCCATCCCATGTCCCAATGTCCCGAATTCCAACCCCATGTCCCATGGTCCCATTTCCATGTCCCATGTCCCATCCCCACATCCCAATGTCCCAAATCCCATCCCAATGTCCCATGGCCACATCCCCAGGTCCCACCACCACGTCCCCATATCCCCAGGGTCCCATCCCAATGTCCCCATGGTCCCATCC
>NW_010202668.1:31800-33081 GCF_000695765.1 Mesitornis unicolor | reverse complement strand
AAAGGCCTTACTGAAGTCCAAGTAGACAACAGATAAGCTTTGTAGCATTTGATTCAGATTTAATGGCTTTGCAATGTCACTTTTTCAAAAATTTCTTTTTTTGCTGCTTATGTCATCCATGACTTCATTTCTTTTTCTCAGATGACCACATTTCCTTGTATTTCTTACGATATGTAAAGGGTATCTGTAATATCAGATTGAATGAATATCCAGTCTTTCAGAATATTAGGGCTTCTTCCTCTCTATTTCGAAATACGCTAAGAACAGTCACATTTAAGAAGACTGGGAATTTTTTTCAGGTTTATTTTATGCTTGTTTTCCTCCCATAACATCATCTAAGAAATAACAGCATATATTTTAATATATCTGAGGCTCCAATGGTACAGAGTTCTTTCCCAAAAAAGCAAAGTAATGACCTTTCTACCACCCAAAAATTTATAGGTTTTGAATGCTTGTCTTCCTTTACGTACTCTAGCATACAAAGACATGAATTAGTTTATGTGGTCAAATGAGATTTTAAAGAGGACTATTAAGAAAGTTAATAGGGTAAGGAAGGATTGTGGAAGAAGGACAAAGGGAAACAAAATAAAAAAAGGAATGTGACTTTAACAATTAAATTGATCTAATCTGTGAAAGGAATAAAATACATAGCCACACACAGCTGAGTGTAACTAGAGAGCAAAACTAAGACTGTTAGTATTATTTTCCCTATCTGTTGCCATGACACATTATGTCCTGATTTACAACAGTCTTCCTGAAGAGGTGATTGATGCCCCAAGCCTGTCAATGTTTATTTGGACAATACACTTAATAGCATGCTTTAACTTGATCAGCCCTGAACTGGTCAGGCAGTTGGACTGAATCATCACTGTAGGTCCCTTCCAACTGAAATAATCTATTGGTGTAGAGGCACTGTAGCTGGTCTGTTGGCCGTGTTAGCTTTTAGAAGAACACACATATTTTCCTAATTTTTTATCAATGTTTGAAACTGTACTACATTTTTCCATGGATTACTTAAACCTAAATTCCATTTTTAAGCAGCATGGGAGTACTTCACTTTGTTGTTACGTCTGGTTTGCATTACATTTATTCTTAAGGCAGTTCTTCCTAAAATAGAGAAAAAGCATTAGAGAAATGGTGTCTTTCATCGTGAATGACATAGTTTATTTGTGCATCTTTAGCATTTCTTATCTCATTGTCACCATTAATAGAGTGTAAGTAAAACCTATGAAAAACTGAGAAAAATGTCCATTTTAACATGGTATTGAGTATTTCCTGCTG
>NW_010202668.1:27947-31769 GCF_000695765.1 Mesitornis unicolor | reverse complement strand
GCTGATGATAGAATATTCTGACACAACTCTAGCCATGGATATTTGTAGGTGTCATGGCTGTTTTACTCACTGGCTGCTCTCAGTAAAATGGTGACTTTCAGTCTGAAGAGAAAGCACATAGCAGTACTTCTACTACATGAATTAATTTAAGCATGTTAGTAAACTGTCCCTACATTTGCTCTAATGGCAGAGTTAGCTTGGTCACAAGAAAATGACTTTCGTAAGGCAATATTATAATGAAAACAGATGATTTGAGAGGGGTGCTTTGTTGAGAGGTGGTGAAAACACTAGTTACACACACAAAAAAATCTGTTTAGATTATGAATGCATGTATGCAAATTGCCAGCTGTGTTTACTGACAGCTATAGGATATTCTTTAATCTGATTCTTAGAAGGGGTCCTTTACCTTTTCACAGCTGTTGTAGGGATTCTCCAGATATGGACTCCAGATGAGGATTAGAAAATCTGAGCAAGGATTCTCCTTTGAAACTTTCTTTCATTTTGAGGAAGTGGGTGATAAAATAAACAGAGAAAGGTAGTATAGCAGTAAAAGACTGGGCAAGATTTTCTTCCACACAGTGAATGAAGAATACTCCAGGAGTGGTGCTGAAATTTTCACCAGGTTCATATAGCCTTTTAGGAAGATAGGTAAGGTTTAGACACATTAGCTTTACATGTGTCTAAACCTTAAAATTTAGCTATCAGGGGCTGTAGTGGTGACCTGTGTGGGGGGAGGTCATGAGCTACCATATGCCACTCACAAACAGCTTTCTCTGAAGCTGGTACAAACCACCTCTCACATAACAAAACTTCCATCAGTCAGGGAAGCATGTCATGCCTGTTTTCAAAGATAGTTGAGAAAGTGACAAGTGCTTTGGGCAAGTGATGCTTCTGGGGATGTGCTGCTGGAGATGCTGCTGGAGGGACTATTGGAGAGACACTCTTGGAAAGAGGTCCTCCCTACCAATGGGACAACACTTACAAAGGCGCTGTGGCCTGTGGATAACGCATGCCGGGGGAGAACACCTCAGAGGGGTTGGTGGCCTATGAAAGACCTGTTCTGCAGTACAGGGACAGCTTGAGCAACTGCAGCCCATGGGTGACCTATGCTGGAGCAGGAACTTGTAAGAAAAAGAATAATGTGAAAACCTGAAAAAGCAAAAAGCAGGAGAGAAAATTAGCAAAATGCAAAGTACAGCAGAGGAAAACAAAGAAGAAAAAAGAGAGCACGTGACCCCAACCTGCTGTGCTGCATTTCAACTTACTGGTGGAGCTAAGATGGACACAAGGAAATTGAGATAAGAAAAGGAGAAGGGTAGATGTTTGACTGAGTTGAGCCTGAGGAGAGGGAAGGAAAATGGTTTACTGAAGTGGTTGGTTGTGTCCTTTTTAACTCCTGAATCAGTGATCAGAGGTTTGTGTTAACTGGTAATAAATTCAATTAAGCATAAATTCCCTGAGTCAAAACTGGTTTGTCCACAACACTGTATTGAACCTTTTGTTATCACATGATTGAGAATGATTTATCTCATGAACAAAACTCCCACTTGAGCAAGTAGTCTGAGCCAAGGGATGGATTAATGCCTAATCATGTGGCAGAAGATGTAGTTTTAGGCGTATGACAGTCATGTGGCTGGATGTGTGAGCAGCCATCATAACCTAGTCAGTTGTAAAGTTATTATACAATTTCAAAAAAAATGTAATAAAATAATGCTTATATAGTAGACCATTTGCTAAGAAAAAGCTATTAGTCCCAATAAAAGAGAACAAAGAGAACAGACTGCATCAGTTGAATTGACCTGTCAGACTGCATATGGTCTGCAGGTTACGATCAGAAAGAAGTGTGACTGTGAGAAATCCCTGAACTATGGTATCTTCAAGATCCTTCATTATTCTTCATTATATCGCAGAACAATTTCTGCCATGGTTAGACCTGTTTGGATGAACAAGTTTCACAGAATAGCTGAGTGATACTAACGTCCTGTTGAAACATTAATCACAAAATACCATTCATTTGAACAAAGGCACATATATGAAATTTACTGAAAGGAAAGTAGCTTGTTTATACTGTGTAAAGTATTTAACAATTTTAAAAGCTTGAAGAATATATTTGCTTTTGTTTTGTCATGTTGTGTAGTTATCATTCCATGAGTATATTAGTTTACCTCTGAACTTTTCTTTTGGTCTTCGACGCATTCTGTATCTTTCTTAAACTTTCAATGCTAAAAACTATTACATTTAAATAATTATGATTTTGAATAGAGCGAATGACAATATAAGAAATAAGAAAACCATAAAGCTATCAATAAGAAAATCAGTATATATAGACTCCACAGATCTTGTCTTTTAGTTAGTGACTAGGGTAGCCTAACAGGGAGGTTAGGAGGAGAGTGTGTGTGCATAGAGGTGTACTGCTTTTCACTGTTACAGGCCAACAAAGAAAATTAAATGCAAGGATGTAAAAAAACCTAAATATAACTGTGATTCTGTTTACAGTAGTCTTAAAATATGATGCAGTGACCCCCTGAAACTTATTTTTGAAGAAACCAAACTGATCAAACAAAGCTTTTGGACATGCCACTCACACAGAAGAACTGCTTACTTTAGTGAGATTGTTTTAATGTAGATTTATTTTATTACAGTGTAAAACATAGATGATACTGCACGCAAATTATTTTTCTGTAATTTTTTCTATAAATATATATATATATATTTAGAAAAGTTTTGGCCTTTACTAGCTAAATGAAATGAAGAAAGAAGAAGATTGATACACAGACAACATGCACAATACCAAGAGTCTGTAAGTTCAAAAAAACCCACCTCTTATAAAGAAGTAGTTATAAATAGCAAAGCAAAGGGAAAATAAACCCATGGGCTTCTAATGAATTTTATTGTTCTGTTTTGTAAATGTTTCTTGCAGTATTAAACTGTTACTGTATTATATCAGGTATATTAATTCTCATAAATTATTGGTAAAAATAATTGTTGTCAACTGTGAACAATGAAATAGGCTTGAGGGTACATTGTTATCACTGTATTAGCCAATATAATCAATCAAATATTTGTATAATATTACATTGTTTTTATGTCTGATTTTCAACAGCATCTGTTTTTATTGGCTTCTAACGAGAAACTTCTAATGAGAAGCCAAAACTTCCATATTTAGTGAGTAAAATAGATGGTAGCTGTAGTATCCTCTCATTAAAGAGGGCAGCTGAAACACCCACTGATCTTCTCATGCCTGAGAATGTGCTGCCAAAGTTAATAGCTCTCCAAGCTGCCATCTTTGCAGCCCATAACCACAATCCAGCTGACAGCCGTGACAACATTAGGACATTCTTTGAGAATACAGGAGCAGAGCAAGTAAAAGGAGCAGACACAATTAAGCTCTATCCTAAGAGAAACAACTAGCATTTTTAGTGGTCTATTTTTCAGTTGATGACTCCATTTGGATTCATGAAGTAATTTTTTTTTCCCTTCTGTCTGTACGCAGCGGTTCCACGCACAAGCGATACGCAGTGTAGCTCAATTCCAGAGCCTCGGTATGGAAGGAGAATCGGCTCTGAGTTTTCAGCAGGCTCTGTTGTTCGCTTTGAGTGTAGTCCTGGCTATCTGCTACAAGGCTCCAAAGCTATCCGGTGTCAGTCTGTACCGAATGCCTTAGCTCAGTGGAATGACACAGTACCAAGCTGTGTAGGTAAGCAATTGCATTTAAGTCATCCGTTCTGTCACACATGTCTCTGAAGCAGAATTCAGGAACTGTTTCAGAAAATAGTATTTAATACATATGTTCACTCCCTTTTGATTAATATCAGTCACACC
>NW_010202668.1:0-27916 GCF_000695765.1 Mesitornis unicolor | reverse complement strand
GTTTTCCATATCCAAAAGTAATTGAGTAACAGCTGGCTGGTAAGCAGTATAGTGTTTCATGTAATGACTTAGATTATATGAACAAGTGTGATGCACATTTTCTTGAACATTCATTATTTTCGTGACTCATCTATAGCTTGAAATACAGGACAGAATGTAATTCTCCACAAGTGTCTTTACCTGGTTTATTACACAGTGCTTGTTCTATATTTCTATCACATGTAGGATATTTTCTTTTTTTAAGCAGAATCATAGTGTACATTGACTAATGATAGCATTGTTAAGTATAGCTAATTCTATTAAGTCTGCCAATAGATCTGTGGTGAGACAATGTTCAGCACTTTTTTTTTTTCTCAAATGTTGAAAGGTTTTTTTTCTGTCCCTCCTTGGATTTATATCCAAAAGTCATTGCTATTCATAGGAATGTATTCTATACCTAATTAGAGTGTTCTAAAAACAAGTGTAGGTGTCTTTTTTGCCATGTATTCTGATTTTCTGTGTAGTTCAGTTCTGTTTTCTTGAACCTTGAAGAAGCAATTGCATATACAGTAAAAATAGTTAATGTACCACGCTGCTTTACCAGCTAGATCCAATACTGGAACTATCTTAGTCTGTAGGTACGTTCACATGATTTCTGTCAATCATGACTGTGTTTAATATTATGTATTTACAGTTGCTATTCTCAGGTAAGACAGGATTAGGCTGTGCTGCTAGGCTGTTCTAGGCTGCACACACTCAAAATGAAGTTAGCTTCTGAATTGTTTAGTCATGCAGGTTGTATCTTATGCTGGATACTGCTAATGTATTTTAAAGAGCATTGCTTTCTAAGTTCAGATCATTGCTTCATGTCTATGTGTTTATGCTACAAAAGAGAATTCTTATAATTAGCTTAGTAAAATTATTATTACTTTTCTGTTCTCTGAAGTGGTTTAGATTTTGTAATAATTCATGATAATACTTTCTTTCAGTGCCATGCAGTGGAAATTTTACTGAGCGGAGAGGTACTATTCTTTCACCAGGTTACCCTGAACCTTATGGTAACAGCTTGAATTGTGTGTGGAAAATCATAGTGACTGAGGGATCAGGTATTCAGGCAAGTCTATATTCTGTCAAGTATTAAGTACTTTGTGGTTCAGTTTAAAAAGTAATTGTTTATTCCTCTATGAGTTTCAAAAAAAATAGCAGTCAGTGAGTTCATTTCTTTGGGTATTAGAATATTTGTGCTTTCTTTTCCTCAATATTGTTCTTTGTTTAGGTTTATTCAATGTTACTTTATTTTAACATGTGGATATGAATGATAAATGGTTAGCAAGCAGCTTTCTTTTTTTAGCTCTGTGGATTATTGAAAGCAGGTCCTGATCCTTCAGTCTGGTATGCAAATACCAACCCTTTCTATTTGCTAGGATATCACTGAGGCATTTCAGAGGTCTGCAGCTGTCTTGATATCTGCTTATTTACACTTTCAGTAATTATTTATAATCATGCATCAAATGTGCAAAATCTTTCTTACTTACCTAGTGTCATATTTTCTAAAAGTTAAGACAACTGAAAAAGTGAACGTTGATGTTTTATCTACATCTTTTTACTTAGGTGTTTCTGTTTGGACCTGCTTATTTATATTTTCTTTGAAGCATGTTCTCTTTTTATTTTGTTGTTTCTAGATAATTTTAAAATACATATGGCTAGTTAGTTTAAAAAGTTCTGTCGTCGTGTTTTACAGATCCAGGTCATCAGCTTTGCCACTGAACATAATTGGGACTCTCTTGAAATATATGATGGTGGAGATATGACAGCACCACGTCTTGGGAGCTTTTCAGGTAAGGATATGCCATGATATAAACATACAGTTCTATATATAGGTGTGTGAGAGGACATGTCTTTGTTTGCTCACACATATAGACAAGGACTATATTTGCATTGCATCTTTTATGGTAGCATTATGAAGCATTCTCATTTTGCAGAGGAGATTTCAGGTGCTGTAAACATGTCAGTATTCAAATTCAAAAAGAGATCTTAAGAAGAAAATATGATACTAAAATATTTACCGTTGATTAGTGGGTGATAATACTTTAAAAAAAAATCTTTATTTTTTCCTACCTATCCCTTCCGTAGAGAAGATATAGTGATATAAATTGGTACTGACGTTCAAGGAGCTTTCTTTGATAACTTTGACTTGGTTTATCCTTGTCAGCCTTCTTTTCTTAGGAAAAAGATGAAGCATTCAGTATTCATCCAAACTTACCAGACCTCAGAGAACAAAACAGATTACTACAACTGGGACATAACAAACCATGTAATTTGTCGTTTCGTGTGTACATCAGACATACATTGTTTTACTCCTTTTTTATAAGACAATTTTTATAGAAAGAGCATGTCCTATAAACCAAATCAAGAGAAAGAGATAACTCATATAAGATTAAGTAATGAAAAATATTCCAGACTCATGAACTCTATCACAGGCCTTATCTGATTCTGGTGTAGCTAAAGCATTTTGTGAAATTTTGCCTCTCCAGTCACTTCACAAGCATTTAAAGTATAGGTGTATATTGGATTATGTAAGGAAATGAATAATCAACTGAAAAATTAATCCCATATGTATGGACCCAGCGTGGTATGGGTTAAATGTCTCAAAGCAGGTGATTCTCAGGTGCGACCCCCCAGTGGCAGGAGTGAGCACGCTGGAGAGCGTGTCCAGACTTGCCTATGAGAAGGGTGTGTGCAGGCCTACTACCTGCCCCACCACTGATACAGGTGAGTGGCGTGCTGAGGCCTGCTACTTGCCCTATTACCTAGTTCAGGCTATGGGTGGCGACAGAGTGTTTAAGTATCCCTGGGAAAGCCTGAAACTGCGTGTTCATCCAACATCTTCCTAACCTGGCTGAACAAACATGTGCTGATACACCAGAAGCCTTGGAGGTGGTGACTATCTTTCATAGTTTCTATTTCTCTTGTAACTATTTCTCTCTTTTCTCCTTTTCTCTCTTTCTTTATCTCTCATTCTCTTTTTCCTTTTTCTCCTTGCCAACGTTGCTAAGTTACGTAGTGTTCTCATAACTTTGGGGCCATTTAGGTTTCTTGTGAGTGCTTTGTCACATACAGGTTGTTTAAAAGTTTGAACCCAGTGTTTCTGGGGCATGTATCTTGTTTAGTAAAAGTATTTCTTACACCCTCCTCATGAGTGATTTGTATCGCTCTGTTGTCGTGCCAGGATGAAAAAGCACACTTTTTAAAGTGGGCCATGACACTATATTATTTATTTGGATATTAAATTAATTAAATGTAATAAGCAAATAAAAATATAAAATTATAAATATAGATGATGAATAAATTATATAATGATGAATAAAATTTATGTATTGAAATATGTTGTGGGTTAACCCTAGTAGGCAGCTCAGCCCCACCCAGCCACTTGCTCACTCCCACACAGTGGGATGGAAGAGATCATCGGAAGTGTAAAAGTGAGAAAACTCGTGAGTTGAGATATAATAGGTAAAGCAAAAGCTGCATGCGCAAGCAAAGCAAAACAAGAAATTGATTTGCTACTTCCCATTGGCAGCCATCTCTGGGACAGCAGGGCTCCATCACACATACTTGGGGAAAAAAAATGCCATAACTGCCAACATTCCCCCCTTCTTCTTTTGTCCCCTAGCTTTTATTGCTGACCATGATGTTATACAGTATGGCATATCCCTTTGGTCAGTTGGGGTCAGCTATCCCAGCTATGTCTCCTTACAACTTCTTGCCCACTCCCAGACTACTTGCTGCTTGGGTGATGTGAGAAACAGAGGCGACCTTGACACTCTGTAAGCACTGCTCAGCAATATCTAAAACATCCCTGTAATATCAACACTGTTTTGGTCACGAATCTCAAACACAGCACCATACTAGCTACTATGAAGAAATTTAACTGTATCCCATCCCGTACCCATTACAAAAGGCTGTAACATTTTATATTAAATACCAGTAACTATGCTGCATATTAAATTTGCAATAAGGAAGAAAGAAGTTATGAAATGTAGTCAGCTTTTGATAAGTGAAATATGTGGCAAATAAATTAGACCCGTTGGATAAAGAACTGATGAAATGATCCATTTAACAATATTCCATTTTACATTACTTGAGATTCAAAACACTTTCTCATTCTGCACTAAGAGTGTATATCTTGCTTCCAATTAAAAGCCTTCCTAATTTCCAGGGAAACTGAAAAAGAAATTTTTTTTCTATTTGAAATATTTCATTGAAGATAGAGTAGCAGAGCTTTATTGTGGATTTTTGTATAATCTTTTGTATAATGAATGTCAGACTTAAAATGAAGAATTATTTTGTGTATAGGAAAGGCCTAATGAAAAACCTTTAAACGTGACATGGAATCTGCTGTTCTCAAAACTGAACCAGGAACATGACATTGAAACTGAATTCCAGGCATAATTTCATAAGTGGTAAAATACAGAAGGTATCATTTCTCTCTTTTTAAATCTTGTGCAATAGCATTGTTTATTAATTCACTCTCTGTGAATTCATCTGTCTTCTAAATATGCATTCAAGATGCATAGATGTACAACTCATTACTAAGAACTTACTAACGTGTGCTGCTAAACTGTGTCACAGAGTTGATTTGGAAAGGTGAATTCACTGGAGTCTTAAGGAAGACTTAAGTGTATAAGACTTAGGTAACTATACCTAAGATAATCTTAGAGCTCAGTAATGGCAGTTCCTACATAAAGCCTGTCTATTAAACCAAAAATGCAAAAAGACGTAATAAACTTGGATAACTGTCAGGCATCTCATGAGTATTTGTAAATATGCTGTGCTGCCAATTGCATCACAGAATGGAATTATGAGAGAGTGGAAATTCCTTGGATGAAAGGACAGAAAGGCTTTCATCAATATGCCAAAGTCTGTCCTGGACTCCTTAGTGAACGTTATAGACATAGCAGCTGAGTGAGAGAATATTCTTGACAAAAGCATTGCTTTTTCCTTACAGTATTAAGACTGAACTAAAGCGAGAGATCTTCTCACTTAGTACACAAAAATGAACAAAAAAGTGGAAACAAGCCACTGCTTCACTTAGCTATGTTATATTCAAACTGATAAAAAAAGGGGACTAAATACAGCTACAGCTCCATCTGAAATTGGAAATGCAGGTAACACCTGACATTCTTTTACATACGTATATTTACTTAAATATGTGTATATATGTGTATATAAATATGCAAAAAAAGTATAGAAATACAGTAGTAATTGAGGTTGACATCTGGAGAATCCCCTCTGAGGTTTCTCTTCTCCAGGGAGAACAGACCTAACTTGTTCAGTCTTTCCAAATAGGACAGGTTCTCAAGCTATTTGGTCATCTTTATGGCCTTCCTTTGCAGATCTCCAGTCTGTCTGTGTCTTTCTTGATTTGTGGGGAGCAGAACTGAACACAGTACTCCAGGTGTGGCCTGACAAGCTCTGAGTAGAGTGGGATGATCACCTCTCAGTCTCTGCTAGTAAAACCCCTTCTGGATGCAGCTCAAGAACCTATTTGCCTTCATTGCTGCAGCAGTGCACTGCTTGTTGTTAGCTTGTTGTCCACTAGGACTCCCAGGTCTCTTTCAGCAAGTGTGCTACATGCCCACACATAATGTAGACTGCTCTTTGGTTATTCCAACATTGCTCTTGTCTTTGTTAAACTTCATACTGTTCTTACTAGTTCACACTTTCAGCCTGTCCAAGTCTCTCTGTAAGATGGCTGACATGTCATTCTCACAACCAAGTTTAGTGTCATCAGCAAACTTGGTGAGGGTGCTTTCAATCTCATCATCCAGATCCTTTATGAAGATGTTGAAACACTGTGGGGACCGGTATCGATTCCTGGGGCATCTGACTTCCAACAGGCTGTCAGTCTGAACTATGGCATTGAATGTGGCACTGAGAATCAACAACTCTAGACCCATGTCTTTCTCACAGTACAATAGGATATAATTTCTCATCAAGTGTCACCCTCTAAGGAAGTACAAGACTGGTATTAAATGTAAGCAGATCTTACAAAGGAACAGAACTTCCAGAAGAGCAATTTTGATCAATGAAGAGTATAAACGTTCTGAGTCAACATCCTCATTCATAGAGAACAGACACCTTAAACACCCTTAAGTGTATTTTGAATTCCGTATGGATACTGTGAAAAATTCTCACTGTAGGAAGATGTTTCACTTTTTTGTATTCCATGATCAGTACTGTGTGATGTAAATGCTCTGTGCTGACTGTGAATTTCCATACCTGGAGCTCCCACATCAGAGAGTAAAACCTTTCTTAAAGGCCAACTTGTCATCTTTTAGCTCCTCACCATTTATATCAAGATTTTGCTTAATATAGTTTTAGGTTTACAAATATTTAGCATTTTCTAGTTTATACTGTAGACTTATGAAGATAATTCTTTCCAGCATTTGAGCTTTTTAAGCTCAAATTTCAAACTCATACCTAGGCTGCTCAGAGTTACTATAGAAACAGCAAATGCCCCACAGGAAATTAAAGTATTTCTTATGCAACTACCTTTGAAGTTCATTGGCTACCTGATGCTGTCTTTGACGGTACTCATAAAAAATGTTGTAATTCTAGTCTTAGAAGTTCCAGTTTTAGACTGTAGAATGTGAATTACAGAGTAGTTTTGTGGTTACAAACTGTTGTGTCAGACTTTGCTATGCCAGTGGCAAAGAACATGTCCAGGCTTAGTGATAAGCTGGTTGTGTAGCACACACTGAAGTCAGTTGCACATAGCTTTATTATAGTTATTTGCATTCTTGAAAGCTAGTATGTATTTTTTTTAATGTGTTGCACCTGCTTCTTCATTTCCTGTCATATCCTCAGAATTAGGGTAAGTGGTTGAAATATTATTGTGGGAAAAAGATGTGAAGTGGACACAGAGAAAAAACTGGACTGCTCTGTCCTGTACTGCAGGTTCTTCATACACGTGGAGAAAAGTCAAATGGCAGTTGAGCTTATTCTCATAAATAAATCCTTTACTTATGTGATTTTTTTTTCTCTTTACTCCTCTTTTTTCTTACCTAGTCAATAAAGTTTCATCTGAACATGATGGGGTCTTGTTTGATTGTACTTACGTAACCTCTTCGGATCATGACTTGTAATCAAAATTTTCTTGCAGCTTCAGGAGAAAACAAGGCAGATAATAGCAGAATGTTTGAGATTTCCATGCACATAATGAGAAGAAAATGAGCCTGTCTGATTCAGTCTTGGTTATGTCTTTTCAGTATAAAACTCTGATATATAAGCATGCTACAGTTTAATCCATAACTTTTATTTTTCCAGGTACAACTGTGCCAGCATTGTTGAATAGCACCTCCAATCAACTTTACCTGCATTTTCACTCTGACATTAGTGTGGCAGCAGCTGGTTTTCACCTGGAATACAAAAGTAAGACTGCTTGCTTTTTGACACTTTCTCAGAAATACACATGCATATGGAAAGGAAAAGAGAGAATTTATATTGTTCTTTAATTTTTTTGTTGTTTTTTTCTTCCCTGACCATAGTCTACTCATCATAGATCTATTAAACTGAAATTTTAAATGAAGTGACATTTGAAATTGTCAAAAACAAACTTTCACAAATTAGCAGCATATAGCAAATCAACCTGGCAATTTAGAACAACATTTTTAAAATATGGGTTTTAATTGTGGCATGGGGGTTTTCTCAACTTATTTCACCAAGAAAAAGTAAGAGTTACTTTTACTGCTTCGGAATAGATAAAACCAGAACATATACCATATTCTTTTTTTTCCTGTTTATATGTGCATGTATTTATTCATTACTGTTATTTTCTTTCCTTTTAATTCTTTTTCCTCAACAAACTGATGTAATTGCAAAAAATATATCTAATCCCAGAGCTAAAAGAAAACACTATAGTTATCTTGGCAAATCACTGGTTGTATGAGCAGAATAGCCTAAGAAGTTTAATGACAAATTCTGGTATATATCAACTTTTAATATGTTTTGTGAGCAGTTTGATTGTAAAATACAGAGATTTTGTGTTACAAACATCAATGAATTACTTCACATAATCATATTTAATTCAAACATGCATATTTGTATTATTGCCTCTCTCAAAAACTTTAAATGCTGTAGAATAATAGTAAATGCAGCACATGTGCTTCCATAGTACTGCTTTTCACTGGCAATAATTATTGCTAAGTATATTCTAGTTTTAAAAAAATAATGTGATGATGAGGTAAAAGTCTGATGAATACTTTGATGAAGGTCACAAAGTAAATCCTTTTTTATTTTCTAATATGAACATCCTCTATTTTCTTACAGAGCGCGTTCAAGAATTTTCTTGAAAATGAGTCAATTTTTGTATATTTGATGTATAAAATAAAAATATGTACAGAATTTTGAACAAGCAGATTTTCAATTCATAGCAAATATTTCAAACTAAACCTAATCCACAAGATAGTCATATTTTTATTTAGTTTCCTGTTTATTTCAAGCATTTATATGCAAGCATGATGTCTGTTTTTTAATATAGTCATTCTAATGGTAATGTAGAATGAAAATATGACTATTACTTCTGCCTCTTTTTAAAGTCTACTATTCTGACAAAGTTCTCTTTTTCTTTCTGGGGAGCTCTGTTCCCCAATTGGTCAGTCTGTTTTCCTCCCCAGGCCTTTCCCCTTAATCTGCTGTGGAAGTATACATCCATAAATGTGTAAAGAAGTACAAATTTATTCTAGGAAGCTTCTGTACAATGAACATTTTGAAGTTCAATTTCTATCTTTTATTGTATCAGTTTTATTATCCCTGTGACTCCTGGAAAAAATGTGTTCTGTTAGCAAGTAGAAAGTGTCTGGGAGCATGCGAGGTCACTTGGATTTATGCTTTTGTTTGTCTCCTAATTTCCAGTCCCTCAACTGTGCTCTGTTAAAGCATCTATTGACTTCAGTGGTTCTAATATTTCAATGCCAGGGTCTTTCAGAAGTGCAACTCAGTGTGGGTCAAGGTAGCAACATTTAGCATTCAGAGCTTAGTTAACTATTCTGTTGATAGTCTGGCAGGAAAGAATAATTTCTTATGTGGCTATATGGTCTCTTCAGGGCTAGCAGGAGTATAGTACATCTGTGTGTGGCTCTGAATACAGAAACTAAGCAGAGCTCCACAGCAAGAATTTACTGTTTCATATTGAACAGTCTCCTTTTTAGTTCAAGAAAGAAGCAGAGAAGTAAATACTTTTCCATGTAACAAGATGCAGATATTGCTAGTGTTTGATTACAAATTCTGAAGCCTGTGATCATTTGGTCACCTACTGTTTGAAGCAGCATCAGAAAAATATATACCTTTGGTTCAGAAGTCAATCCGAAATTTGGAATAAAAATGTCCCTTTGTTGAGGGCTTGTCTTACTGAAGCAAACATAAAAATGTTTGATGTCTGGGAAAAAACACTCAACATGAAATGCCAGGTTAGAACATCAGGCACTTTTGATAAAAGCAAAGGAGAAAAAGGTCTATATTCGTTGTCTTTCTAAATAAAATGCTTTGCAGCTTTAACATTCAGCTACAGTACAAGAGGCCCCAATTCAATTCTTTCATCTTCTTGCAGAAATTTGAATGTCTGAGTAATCTTAGTAGGGGTCCTCAATATCTAATTGTAAGGCTGTTCTACTTAGTAAGACTGACTGAGCAGCTGTAGCAGGATTTGTATCAGCATTCTGATTACCAGGAAAAATGGTCAATCATACAAGTTCAGCTTATATTTAAACATTTTGGAAAAAGTATAATAGTAGAGCACTAAGCCAATATGTATAAATTATGTGTCACTGTTGTGAGGCCAGAGACCTATGTTTAATGTGTTAATTTAGACAACGGATCTGGATTTGAGTGTGTGCAGGATGTAGAGAATTGGTCTTGATACTTAAGTAGGTACATGATTTTCAGTTCTTGTTCAAATATGTGATTAAAAAGTTTATAGAATGGAATTTTAGAAGAGAGCTAAGAGCTTTGTCTCCTTTGCTGGAATCATCTGTATAACTCCATGATCAAGATACTCATCTGAGTAGCAGCATTGTGAGTTCAAATCACTGCACGTAACAAAAACCTTCTCTCTTACTTTTTGTGAGTTGTCAGTAGCTGCTTTGCAGGAATCTACTCTGTTGTCTTCTTTCAGTTTGTCTTCACAGAGGACAGAGGAAAAGCAATGGATTCTGGACCCTGCAGTGAGAAAGGCCTTCTTTCCCATTCATCAATCCTGCTCTTTATTGTAGTACTTCTTTTATGTAGTCACAACAAAAGGAAATTCAGTGATGTATGGAAAGACATAGTATTTCAAAGATGAATGACAGATTTCCAGAAATAATTTTATAACATCCCTTTCATTTTCTGATCAGAAAACAAGCTGAGTGGACACATTAGATTATAGAGAGGAAGAGACATCACAAAATTGCTGGGAAATACTGTCGATAAGAGCTAGCATCAGTATAGATTCATTAAAAAAAAAACCCAACAAAACTATGCCAGTTTATATGAGCTGAAAAACTGTCCCTTAGTTTTATAGAAGAAAAGGAGAAGAAATAATCATAAATGACAATAATATAATCAGGCAAGCAAACCAGAATTAATGTATTTATGTAGTTTAAAAATCTCCAGCATAGCACTTGAGCAATGTAGATGCAAAGGAGTAGTTATTTAATAATGTTTTACCTATAGATAGACAGAAAGTTAACAGAGAAAAAAAGACTCCAAAAAACAAATTTTAGGTAGTCCTCAGAGAATGAAAATTGGTAGGCACACCTTTTATTTCATTTTCAAGTAGGTAATTTTGTTCTTTCTTAAATATTTTGCTATAAAAATTCAGTGCGTCTTGTGTGACCCTGAATAAAAATAAAAATGTTTTTATTGTAAATATATAATTTACTGCTATGCTTTATTGGGTATTTGAGTAACACTTTTCTGAATCCAGATGCACTTCTGTATAGTTCCTGCTCTTTCATGGAAGAAAAATGGCTTTGCCTCTTAAGTTGTTTTCCTGAGCAGTTATTTGCTATCTTTTCAAACAATAATAATTTACAGTTGTTCTATTTTTTCATTGTATTTCAGGGAAAATAACAAATATCATTACTTAAATTTATTTTCTGGAACAGTAAACCAAAACACCAAACTTCTTAGCTACCTACATCCCTCATGGTATACAGTCTTAAGGTTCTTTTCTCATGCTACATGTACATAGTTCCCATTTATCATTACTTGAAATTATATTTATGCATCAGAGGACACTGGATCTTTTAATACGGTTTTAGATAAAAGTGTTTTGGAAAGACAAAAAGCTATCTGTCTTTGAAATTGAGAAAGTTGTAATGCTTTTCATAGGGCAAAATTTTTCTCTTTTTTTTTTCTTCTTTCTAATTTGGGAATTAGGCTTAGTGCTAAAACATTTAAAGAAAATTATTTAAGTAGGTAAGCTTTGTTTTAAAACTTCTGAGGAGGAATAGAACATACTACATAAACAGGAAGCACAATTAAAGTTGCTGTGTATTTATTGTTCCTTGATTAACAAGAATCTTAAATTATTAGAACTAAAAGCCTCTCTGTGCAAACACCCAGAAGGTAAGAGTGTTAGTCCTAAAATAGTGAAAGGATAGCCTTACGCTTTAATATAATTTCTTCTCTGTTAAGAAGACAATTAACTTTCCAACTATAGATACTACCAGAAAAATTAGAATTCACAATAAGTAGCTGCTGATCACATCAAGTCCAGATAACTTCAGATCTTGCATCAGCAGGCTACAGCAGGGGTAGAAGAGACAAAGTCTACTTAATAGTGTTCGATCTAGCTTTATCTTCTGCATACATTTCACATTAGGGTACTAAAACTGCTCTAAAGTAGCGATTCCAGAATCTGCCAAATCCTTGATTCATTATATGAAGAAGTCTTCATATGAGGACATCAGAATTTGAGGATCACTTTGGAACACTCTCTTCATCCCAGAAGAAATTTCAAGGAATGAGGAGCAAGAGAGGAGAGTGTCCTTAAGTCACTACTAAATTACTTATCCAGAATAGAAATGATTTCTCTAGAATATAAATTGTACATCACCTTAGTATTTTAGAATAAATGAATGACAATTTCTACTTGAAAAGATATTTTCAGCAGTATAAATGTTATAAACATGTCTGGTTTTAGATGAGTATGTTAGGGGAAAAAAGCTTTATTTCAGTAAAATACATTTAGTATGCTATAATTTGGTCACATCTTATATTCCACACTATATTGCTGTTTAAAAGTAACTTTATAGAACTACATAAATACTTTATGAAAGCTCGGCCGCTGATGACAGCTTATTTTAATCCTAAATGTTTCAAGATAATTTAAATAATTCAATAAGTACTGGTTTATTTCTTGAAACTTTGTCTTCCTTTTAGCAATGTGTCTTTTTCTTGCTCTCTTCATTTGTGGATTCTTTCTATGTCTTAATTTTCATGGGAAGGATCTGGGCAGACTGCTCCTGCAAACCTAAGTTCATTTCTAAACTAAGGAGTGTATATGTTCCTCTTCTAGCCTTCAAAAACACACAAGTCTTCCAGTGCATAATAAAATTTTGCCGTTTGCTTTAGGATGTTTTTGTGTTAGGTATCAAGAATGTAGGTAAGAGTTGGTTGTCCAAGTTGAGTTGAGTGGTCATACACAATTTGTATGCTACAGTCAAATTGATGATTTAGATGCTTGGGTTTTTTTTCCTTTGTTTCTTTGTGGGTTTTTTTTGTCACTTTGTTGTTGTTGTTGTTTGGTTTTTTTTTGGTCAGATGCATGAACTCACTCAAATTAAAAGAAATAATTGGTCTGTGCCTTAGAAAAATTACATTCTAGTCAAAACATAATTGAAAGTATTCTTGAGAGCCACTGTGTGGTGTGCTTACTTCTTGTTTCTGAAAGGTTGTGGGTGTTGAACTGGTTGCACTAACCTATGATGAGAAATAAAGCAGTAAAAATATACAATAGATAACTGTAGAAAAGGCAGGAATTAATAATTTAAACTAATCCTTCATATGCATATCTGGGTTTTTTTCCCCCAAACTGTGGTAGAACAAACAACATAATTGTTTTCACAGCCACCAACAAATCCAATCAAAATGTGCTTTGTTGCATTTCTAATATGTACAACAGTAGCAAGAATAAATATTCCTGCTCTTTGACTGAATTCCTTTTAATCTTAATGAACAAAGGAAACAACTGTCCAAACAGTATGGTTTAGACACAGGCATGTTTAATTCAATTACATTTGTGGACACTAATATTTCAAGCTTGGTCAAAAAATCTCAATTATTATTTCAGTAGGTGTTTCAATATTTTTTTTAATATACAAACAAATGTTTTACAAGTCCGAAAATGATGAGTATTTGTTCATACGGTATGCTGACTGAACCTCTCACTTGAAGTCAGTTTGTTTCAGTAAGAACTGAAGGTATAATTAATACAGACATGTAGATTAAGGCCATAAATGTCTATAAGTCAATAAGAATATATCAAAATCCAAGTGATTAAAATGAAGATATTTCAGTAAAAATTCTGGTTTATGGAATCAGTATTGTCGTAGTGTCATCTAACCTTATTACCTTGAATTCAGATTTATGGCACAATTCAGCATCATTCTTTTTGTAAGCTTTTGGTTTACCATTATACCAAGACAATGTAATATGTGTAAGAATATAAGCTTCCTTTTAATTACTGTCTCCTTTTGTGAAGCTTCTCTATTGCATGTTTTCAAGTGCTAAAGTTTCTCAGGAGCTGAAATAATGGATTAACTGGTAAGGGAACTAGAGAACAATGACTGGCTTTTGTAGTACTTCACTATCACAAAGATAACTAATAAGTTCAAAGATAAATCAGACTAGCAGAAAAGAAAATGTATTCTTGAGTAGCATAATGTTTTTTGTAGGTTCAAATTAAGATCTTTCATGCAATTCGATCTTTAATGAGGCTCTTCATTGCACCAATCTTTTCTTATTCCCTCTATTAAACCAGGTGTGAATCATAAATGTGCCATTTTTATTTTAGCAGGTCCTGCTCCTATTAGTATATCTATATAACTTACTAGCTGTTAACATGAATCTGACCCATCTTTCAGTAATTCATTGTTATAAATGCTTTTTCTATGCTGGTCTGAAGCATGCATTTTTGGAAGGGACAGCCTAGGTTTTGATATACACCATAATCAAAATGGAAATAATTCACTCTAGATTGATGTTTGTAATATAATAAAGAACAATATAGAATCATAGAATCTTAGAATGTATTGGGTTGGAAAGGACCTTTAAAGATCATCCAGTCCATCCCCCCTGCAGTAAGCAGGGACGGTGTTACCAGATCAGCTTGCTCAGAGCCCCCTCAAGCCTCGCCTTGAATGTCTCCAAGGATGGGGCCTCCACCACCTCTCTGGGCAGCCTGTTCCAGTGATCTACCACCCTCATATTGAAGAACTGCATCCTAACATCCAACCTAAATCTACTCTTTTCTAGTTTAAAAACATTACCCCTCGTCCTATTGCTACATGCCCTAGTGAACAGCTCTTCCCCAGATTTCTTATAGGCACCTTTCAGGAACTGAAATATATTTCAGTTAACCACATAGGGGCGAGAGGGAGGAATTCAAAAAAGAAAGCCTGATGTCTTTCGGTCAAGCTGTCAAGAAATTCTTGTGCTGTTTAGTTAGCAGCTTTCTGAAATGGACACTAATGGGCATTCACTTTGTCAGATATGCCAGCAAGGATTTTCTTTCTGCCAGCAATGGCAGTGATGTTTGGACAGAATTTGAAGTAATTGTAGGCATGTATATAATTATGGAAGTGAGGCATATTTGTCTTATGCCACAGCAGAGCCAAGAAGGTATTTAGCAGGCAGTAAGTGGAAGAAGGTCAGGGGCAGGGTTATCATTCCTGACACTGATGTGTTCTCTCTTGTACTGCATAGCAGAAACTGAACTCTGAAGAACGTGTACTATGCAATCCTTGTCCTTTTTGATTGCTTGGACTTGACATTTAACATGTTTTACCTTTATTACTGACTGTTCACATACAGTCTAGTTTAATGTATTTCAGTGTCTCTGAATATTTAAGCTCTCTAGTTTGTCTCCAGATACCAGAATTTGTCTGCTTTCTCTCAAGTATTCTTTACATTTTTGGACCAGATCTAACTAAACTAGGCTATTATTACATAATTCTTAGAATGATGAGGGTGAGGATTCACAGTAACATTTGGCTCTGTTTCCAACTTTGTGTTTGCTTTTGGGGAGGTAATACTGCTTCTTAATGTCAGGCATATCAAAAAAAGTCAATGATGAAAGGATTTTGCACAGTGTTTTGTGATATTCTGAAATAATACTCTGTATTATATGTTTTATCATCAGACCAATTAATAGTATATACAAAGTATTATACAAAGTATAAGCAGCTAGCAGAAAGAAAAAGTTTTTACCAAGTTATTAGAATATCTTAAAGATAAAATACTGTATCTAACAGTTGCACAGAAAATTAGTTTGAAGACTTTCTTTTGATCATAATCTATTTAAATTCTGTATGCTATTTAACTAATGATAGAAAGAGCTATATTACAAGCACATTATAAGTATTGCTATGCAATCTCTGCTACAAAACTATCTGTGACTCAGAAAAGTATGCAAAAGTAACTTTATTCATACAAATCTAAGACTGCAGCCCTGTAACTCACAACACACAGGAATGCTGATTCAACCAAAATAGAAATTTCTTGAAGACAGAAAGAGAACCTCAAATTTATATTCACAGAATTAAGCAAGTATATATCAATACATGAAGTCCCTAGTAGCCGCATGAAGTCACCATAACATCACTTGAAAGTTGATGATATTGGTAAAACACCAAAATTTGTAAATTCTGTGGTAGAAATTGCTGAAAATCTTTGAATTACATTTAGATATTTTAATAAATTCCAGTACACAAAGGAATTGCTTCAGGTAGTTCCTGTAGCTTAGAACTATTAAATAAATCTTTCTGTGCTAATTAGAAAATATTTAGTTTGGTAACTCTTGCATCAGTTGTTACAAAGACTGCATGTCATACCTTGATACCTATCACTAGGCGTAAGAATCTCTTTGTATTATCACAGTTCATTCCTGAAAAAAGTGAAATGTAGTAAGACTCAAGGGCACAGGACATGGAAATAGCATACAGGATCATGGAACATATTTCCAGGGAAGAAAAAAATGGCTCAGCAATCACAATTTCCAGTGAAAGTATAAAAGCTATTTCAAATTTCTGTGTGCTTCATTAGGAAAATATATTTACTTCAACTAAACCTTGAGCTGCAAAAAAACCTGACTGGAAGTGAGCAAAGTGGGAAACAGAAAATTCTTCTGTGTATATTTAAGATTTGTAAGGCATTTATGTTTGAGTGATGAAAAGTAGCTACATGAAGGTTTAGGGCATAAAGTTAAAACCCTGTCTATATGAAAATGTGTAAACAGCATTAGCTGAAAGAAAATTGTATTTGTGTAGAAAGTGAATAATACCAGATATTGTTTCGTGATGAACCATCTGGAACAACAGACTCCAAAATGTCAGATATCTCAGTAAAGCCAGATATCATTCAATTTCTATACTAAACACTCTGTCAAGTTGCACTTACTATCACCAAAAGGGTTAGATTTCATAAGACAGTGAGAGTTGTAGCATTTAGTCAGTTATTTTTTCAAATGAGTGAAATGAAGGTCACACAGTTTGACATTAAGAAAGTATTATTTTTTTCTGATTTTTACAGAATTTTGTGCTAATAAATTCTAAAGATCTCACATATTGTGAAAATAGTTTACATTCTGTTCTGGCTTCTAGACATCATGTTTTAATAAAATACAGCAGTTACATGTTTCAGTAGTAAAATGCCCTAATTATTAAGTGACTTCACAAAGAACATTCTACATTCTACACTGATTTTTACCTTCAAATAATTTTTTTAATTTTATCGGGGAAATGAGATTCCGTGTCACATCATAAACTGAGGAACTAATTGTGCTGGTCCTTCTGTTTGCAAAGAAAATCTTAAAAGCACAGAATTATTGAATTTAATCAGCAGTTTCTCAACTGTTCATTTGGAGCGTTTTACCTTAGCAGAGATGATATTTATTTTTCAGCTTTACTGATAACAAACTTCTTAGATAAGCACACAAGGAAAAAAAAAGAGAGAAGCTATATGGACTTGGCAAAAAGCAGAAGCTCATACATTAGGTTGCCAAATTTAGGTGAACACGTTTGAAAAATTACTAGTCATGGAGAGTCTTTGTAAATCTAATCTTCTCTTTGCTAACACCTGGCTTAAAAATAGTTGAGAACAGACTGTCCTGTCACACCTATACAAAAATTTAGTTTTTGGTTAAGAGTACTAAACTTCAGGTGTCTGTGTTTCTTTATAGTCAATGGACTGTCTAAACATAAGGAACAGCCTCAGCCTATAGATGCTTTTCCAAAAGATTCTACCACCTGAACCTCAGCAGTTCCACTCATCTGTTGCTGAAAAAGAGATAATATGCATGAAATGTATTTCCTCTTTCTCTCTCCATTTCTTTCACAAGAAAAAGAAAAAGAAAAAGTAAAAGAAAAAGAGAAAGACTGTTTAATATACTAAAATTACCATTCTAGTTTACAACAGTAAAATGACATACTATTTGATAGCAACATGTCATAGTAATTGGTACAGTCACAGTATATAATTGTGTTTCAGTCATATAGTTTGTATTCTGTAGGGCAGTTCTGAAAATTTCTGTGTTTTAAGCAAGCTTTCAGTTTAATATTGAAATAACTTTATAATTAATGTTCTTTTTATAAGCTCAATGCTGTGGAAAGAATTCATAGGAGCAGAGAATATAAATGAAGAGCTGTTGTCCACTTATCTATGTTTTCTCAATCTTTGTGTTTACTTTCCTCAGCTGTAGGCCTTGCTGCCTGTCCTGAACCAGTAATTCCTAGCAATGGGATCAAATCAGGAGATAGATATATGGTGAATGATGTTTTGTCATTTCAGTGTGAGCCAGGATATACATTACAGGTATTTCTTTCTTTCTTTTTTTCTTTGAATTATACACTGTGGAATAATGGCAAGAAAATGGCAAAACCTATTTTAAGAAAGAGTCTGTAGTGTGTCCATAGAGGTGATTTAAGTAGAGCCTATGTGAGTACTCCCACATTATAAAGCTATGAATGTGTGGCATGTCTGACCCTCAGTAAATCTGGGCTGGCAAATCTTATCTTAGATAAACTTAGATTGAGCAGTAAAAACCATCAAAAGGAAATAACATGGTTAAAATGTTTTCTCTAGAAAATGATTTTAGTACTATGCTTATTGAAACTATACTGTGTTTTTCCATTTTTGGACGTGGGTCCTCTGGGTTAAATTTTAAACACAGTGGTAGAAATATATCATAGGATTTTGTATTCTGCTTAGAAATTGTAGGATTTAGTTTCTAAAGCAAATTTTATTAATGCTAATTCTACTCTTAAAATTTTTTCTAGAAAAGAAATATTACAAATTAGTTCACAGATTGGGATGGCTCACTGTTCACACACTGGTTTAGTTTCCCATGGTAGACATGCTATTGAGCTGCTGATTGTAAATATAAATCGAAGACTGAAAACTTTTTTTCTTCCCTCATTAGTTCCTCTAATTCATTTACATATTTTTCACCATTGGTGTGATACTTTGAAAACATCTGAGTTCAGAATCTTTTGGGTTGTAACAGATCCCACTCAAGACAGTGTAGAATCATGCCACTGTATTAGAAAAAAGAGAAAGAGTTACAACTTCTGCTGCAGAGAAGAATAAAGTCATGGCTCCCTATTGGATGTCTGCCAATTCAGTGTTCTCTCACCATATATGGGTTCGTTCTTTGGTCTCAGTATTCCTTATCATTCTCCTAAAATTCAGACCAGATTCAGACTGAACATACCTCTCCAGCTCTAGGCTGTCTGTGGGAACACCTGCACTTGAAACGTAAGTTGCTAGGTAATCAGCAATGCACTTACATTTTTAGCCATGATATAGGGTCAGAGCTTTAACCTGATCCATGTTCTTTACGTTTATAGCATGGCGTGAAACAGCTTGTATCAGAAGCATTCCATATCCATAGCAAAAAAAGATTCTGTCATACAAGTATCTTACTAATTAGAAAAGATTCAAGATTAGTAAAGCCTGCTCTACCCATCCTGAGCACTCACTGCTCATTTAATGATCTGAGGATTGTTTACAAGCTAACTGATGGTTCATATATAAACTACTAAAGTTTTTATCTTTCCAGTAAAAGAAAATTTAATATCATTTTGACAATACCTAGTGATTGAAAACCTTTAACTTTTGAACTTTATTTCTTTTTTCTATTTATCTTTCCCTTACAGTAGCCTTTGTAGGTAGCAGTAAGCTCAGTAAGAAAATGAGAGATTTGATATCTTTTTTTTATTATACAGTCCCTTCAAAAGGATTATCTGTCATTAAAGCTTGTCTCCAAAATAGACTCTGACTTACATTTAATGACTGCTAAAGAACTGTTAACCTTTTTCTATTTCAAAGCAGCGTTAAACTAAGTATATGATGAAATGCCATATTCTATAGATACATCTATATTGCTATAGAACCAAAGGTATGGGAGCTGAAATTTTATCTTCAGTGCTATTAATTTGTTAGAATGGGGTGCTCACATGCTTTTAGCCTAGGCACAGTATCACGGTTCAGTAATTATCACAATTCAGAGACTATTCCTGATAGGCAGTTTGCATCATAACACTTTGTTTTGGAGACGAATTCAGGAGAAAAAAAAGTTAGAGGTCATTATACAAAAGAATGTGCATTTGGCCTCAAGAACAGAAAACAAGCCCAAGCACCTCCATTAGTACACGTTCCATATGTGTTCTTATAGTCCTTTTCTGTACACATTGAGTTAAATTTATTTTTTTATTATTAATCCCTAGACTCAAGACATTCAATTTCAATGCAGAATCCATCTGGATGCCAGCCTATAATAAACCTGGTTACACAACAACAAATGTAATCATATTTTAAGAGCTGTTGGATTAAATCAAAAGTAATCTCCTGTTTTCTTCTTTGAGAATGATTCCTATTTTGAATATTTGTAAAAAAGCTGTGTGGAATTCTTTATTTATTTTTATTCAGTTCCACCCTATGGTGAAAGGATCAGGATCTGATGGCAATGCTGGTAGAGTCATCATAAAATTGTTATTCATATAATTGCCAATAGGCATTTAGCATCATTGTTGTGATCCAGGCCACTACTTCTGAGCCATAAAGACTGAAATATATGTAGGCCAACATCTGATTGTTGGGTAGACTTACAGCAATGATTTGATAGAAAAAATTGAAAAGCTTACCATCTACTAACTGCTTCCTCTGGAGATGGAATAGCATCTAATCCAATTTATTCCTTCGGAAAGCAAGCTATCTAATCTGAATTGGCTGCTTAGGCTCTCATTGTGATACTAGAGATAAGCAGCCACACACCTTAAGGGCCTGATTCATACTAAGATTTTGTGATAGGAGAGGTAGATTACTCTGAAAGTATTGTCTTTCTTCACTGATTAGGATATCAAAAGGTTAACACGGGTATCTAACTTTAAATTGCTTAGGTTTGGTGGAGTGACTCCAACTTTTGTTGCCCATCATATTGCATACTCTTCTCTCCCTACTTTTTCAACTACGAATCATCTGAATTTTGCATATGAAAAAAAGGAGATTATTCCATTTTTATGGCACGGTTTAGAAATAGACAAACCCTCAAGATACAACATCATTGAATTTTCTGTCTGTACTTAAAGTAGTACTGCTGAAATATTGAGGTGGAGTGATAACAGTAGAATATTAGTACTTCAGAAGTAGTTGAAATGAGTACAGGAAACCTTTTGATGATACACATTGTTAGCCCTGACTTGATGTTTTTACTTAGAGAAAAATCAGAAATGTGAGTTCATAAATATAGTATTAGTATAAAACAATCATATATTTGTGAAGAGATCTGCACATAAACTTAATCTGTGTTAATGCTAAACTTTAATACACTCTTTATATCATCACAAAACCACGTCTTTTGTCTCTATGCAGGTCTTTCCTATAGTCCTTGAATATGATTACCTGAACTATTCTTGTTATACTTACAGGGATCCCATAAAAAATACTCTTTTAAAATTCATAGCATATTGTTTCTTAACTGTATTTCTTACCTCTATTTCCATACATATACAGATTTAATCCTAAATGTGGCATTATATAAAACTAGTTTCATGGTCTTGTCTAAAGTGTAAAATAAAAGATCTTAAATATTAAAATTCAATAGAAAAGAGTTTGAATCTTTTCAAAGTATCAATGAGGATTTCTATACTGTATGGATTCTGCTATAAAATGTGCATACACATGTATGTATAGTATGTTGCTCAGACAGGACAAGTAAAAATGGCTCCAATTTAAAAAGAAATTATAATGAAAATGAGGTTCTGTGAAGCACAGTATGTTTGCTATTCAACAAGTATAGATCAGCATAACTTTGCAGATGTGCCTTTTTTTTTCACTCTAGCTGTGAATTTACCCTCAGTCTTTAGAGAACATATTCACAGCTAGCAATAACAATCAGGTGTGGATTAGTTTATAATTGAGAATTACCAGAAAAGTCATAGAGCTCAAAATACTACCTGGAGATACATAAGGAAGGTAATTGCTAGCTCTAGGATTAAGTGTCTCCCCTCAGGAGGAGAATTTAGAAGATTGAAATCAGAGTGTGCTGTTGTTGGGAACAGGCTTGAAGCCAGAAGAATCATGGTATTTTATTTTTCAAAAGATCTTTTATCAGCCATTTTACTTTTTTTCTTGACTGTGGTAGTTAAATTATGGAATCCCCCCAACTCACATCAGAGACATGCAATCATAGAAGAGTAGGAAGAGAGAATAAAATAAAACAGGGGTTGTTGCATTAAGTAAATTATTCAAAACATCATCAGTTTTGCAAGTAACTAAAATGACACAGTAAATGTCTATGTAGTATGTGTCGGTTTTTTTGTAAACATACCAAGTTACGTGGAAGTAATTCCTTTAAATGGATTTTCCTTTACTGTAGTTACTCTATCTTTTCCTTATTTTTATGAGAATCTGATTGCTATGGACAGATAGTATTTAAATAAGTCTTCACATTATATTGATAACATGTGCTACTCTGCTAATATTAGACTCTTAATACACTTGCTAAAAAAAAAAAGTGTTAGGTGACTTGCACACGTTTTTATATCCAAATAATTAGAGCAGGAACTAAACCTTGCTCTCAATTCCTTTATATCAGACTCACTCCTGCCATTTTTTTCAGCTTTCACATTTGAAAAGCAGAATGCATAACATGAGTTCTTCAGAGGACAGAATTGACAAAAATTGTTTATGTTTTGCTACTGTTAAGTTTTCAGCTTGAACTTTTACCAGTGCAAGCAAAGCTGGGAGCATTTTGCAGCTGATCCTGGACAGCTACCCTGAAGTATTTGGGAATAGGCTTTGCAGGTTACAGTCATGTCATTTTTTACTTCCAGCTACCACATGATTCTGCTTGGTTCTTGTGATGTTTCTTAAGAATAGGCAGAGTAAATTAAACATGACAGCTAAATAAAGAGCCACTTTTATAGCTGTCTGTCAAGATGTTGCATACATGCAGTGGGTCATGTTGTGAGGCCATGTGAGAGTTCAAGGCCTGCTGGTAATTGTGGATTACTTTTTTGGCATGGTTCACATCCTTACCATCTGTAGCAAGCAGATGTGGAACAAATTCCTCTCTGTGTCTGTACTGCTCACTCAGAGCAATGGTCGTTTCACTCCAGACTGCAGCCTGAAAATGAACCAGTGTGCTTTCACTGGAGATGAGAACCCTGGAATTGAAATAGGGAGTGAACCGATTTGACCATTTGCACAGTCAGCTGCTTCTGTCTTGTAACCAGCCTTATATTTAGTAAAAAATGTGAAGAGGGTTTCAAGTTATCAAATGAAATGTGTTTTAGAACATTCATGTAGTAGAAAATTAAGAACATAAATCTGAAGTATTTGAAAATAGTTTAACAAATTAATAAAAGTAATTAAAATGCAGTTGATTGTTATATGAAAAGACACAGATAAGAGGATCTAGGAGGCTGTCTGTATCTCTGCCTTCCTAGAAAGTCCCATAATGAGCATCTGTAACCTAATCTTTTGCCCTTTCCAAACAGGGCCGTTCTCATATTTCTTGTATGCCAGGAACAGTTCGACGCTGGAACTATCCATCTCCCCTCTGCATTGGTATGAATACTTACTTGTTTTCAGTGTATTCTAAACATCAGTCAGAAGGAACTCCTGGCTTTGTCATGCCTATTGTTCCTTCACTTAATTTTGTTTCACTCAGAACTTTTTTGTGTTTCCATTTATGTCTATGAAATACAGAAAATATACGATATTTTTAAATCTTTATATATAGTGTATATGCTATTTAAAATATATTGTGAAAATTGGCAAAGGAGGAAACCCAAATGTTTATCATTGTTTAGCTTATCCTGAATACTCTGCTTTGAATCAGGGTGAATCTCTTCAGAAGGGAGAGAAAGTTAACACTCTTTTCAGCATGCTTAGTTTGGAGAACCTTCTCAAGAACAAGGCAGGTCAAGCAGGAAGTCTAGGAGACTTCTTCAAATAAGCCGGCTGTCTGTCTGCAGTGGAGAGTAGCAATGAAGCCAAGTGGTCAGCAGTGGTGAAATGGAAAAACATTTTAGGAATCGAGAAAAGACTGGCTCTTTTAAATGGTGCTGAGTTAAAAAGCAAATCTAAAAAGAATTTCCCTTTTAAGTACACAAAGACCTTACCCAACAGGTCTGAGTTTTCCTAGTGCAGATAACAATCTTGTTCTACTGTATTGTGACTTGATTAAACAAAGTTTAACAGTATGAAGATTCTGCTGGGATTTTGGCATGCTTATTTCAAGAAAAAGCGGGAATGGAGGGGAAAGAAGCACAACTCCATCATAACGTTCTGTCACTTTAACTTAGAAGTACATTCTTCAGTGAATGCTTTTAACTTTAATATCCAGAGAGCGAAAGCTGTTCCTTTTAGCTTCTTTCTATGAAGAATTTAAAAGATTGGGATGATATCAAGCAATAATAATGTGAAATGGTTTTAAAGATTCTTTGTCAAGTTGGGCCTATATATTATTTCGTACTGTTAACTTCTACAGCACCAGCCATTTCTGATTAATATTAAAGGAGTGCAGTTCCTTCAAAACAATTTTAGAAATAGAAATAAGGTATATTTTGGAGTTTGGGTGGGTTGTTTTTTTTTTGCTAATCTTATGTTTAACCTTGTATATTAAATACAGTTCCTGTTTGCAAACAGTGTGCTCATTGATTTTTTTTTTCCTTTAGCTCATGGAATTTATCTGTCCTGGAAGCTAAAATACCCCCAAGCAAACCAACCAACCCTTAAAACATGACACACACACCCCCTCACCTCTAACCCTTAAACTGTTGATTTTTTTCTAGCAATGCATACCAAAATCTATTATTTTCACCTAATAATGCATTTAACGTTTTAGGGGGGTAGAGATATTTGTTTGAGATGGATTTCTCAGCTTTTTAGTGGAGTTTTTCCTATTTTTATTCAATTTCTTGTGTGTTCTAACAGGTAGATTATTTTCATTTTTTCCAGTAGAATTATCACATCGCACAGTGTCACAGTATCTCAATTCTGTTATCAAATCATACATCACTATAACACCTGGCATGAAGACTCATAGGCTTTAAAGTAGTGAATCTACAGATAATAAATACAGTTTAGCTTTATGTCATGTGAAGTGATGCAAATGACTTTCCAATCTCTAAACACATGAATATGCTGAAGCGAAGCATACAGATAGTAAGGAAAGAATACTTCTGTTATGCAGCTAGTCTGTCCTCTTTCTGAATTAATGAAGGAACTGTGATGGGGTTTTGGTTTTTTTTTGTTTTCAAACTGTTTTCAAAACTGTTTTAGCTATATTAACTAGTAGATCTGCAACTGCATCATAGATCAGGATCATAATTCAGTTTAACTCCAAATTTGTTCCTCTGAATATGAAGTTTATCTCAACATAGCACCAGACATTTTTAATTATAGTTGGCAAGATGAGACAGTGGGTTACCTAGTCTATAAAAGCAACTACACATTTGCAGTAAAATCATAGGGAACATACATGAACTAAACATTTTGCTCTAACTTGAAATATTTTTCTCCTTTATGAGGAATGTTTTGACTGTGATAAATTTCACTGCTTGGGGATCATGGGGATAAAATGTTTTTTAATCATATCCCAAACATTAAGAAATAACTTAATGATTTTCTTTTTATTTTTAATAGCTAAATGTGGTGGGACACTGACAAACATGGGTGGTGTGATCCTGAGCCCAGGTTTTCCTGGAAATTACCCTAGTAATTTAGATTGTACATGGAAAATTTCATTGCCTATTGGATATGGTAAGTAAACTTAGATTAAAAAGCAATTATTTGTAATTATCAATTTTAAATATATATATATAAGAATATTCTGATTTCCAATATGAAATGGATTTTATCCAGTGAATGTATTGTGACACCCTTACCTAATTATGCGCTATCTTTTGAATTGAAAATAGCTGGCAGTTTAGAAATACATCCACAACTCAGCCTGTCTTGGAAATTTATTTCAGGGCAAATATATTCTGCTGCATGAAGATACATCAGATAAAATAGATAATATGGCTTCTAAATTAATTAGTGGTCTTTTGTTCAATACCCTTATATTGTCCCCTAAGTGACTTTTTAGCAGTATTATGTTGTATGAAAATGGACAAAACCTCATTTCTAACACTATGAATTTGGTTAAAAACTTTCTAAAACTGTATTCTGAATACCAGGTAACAGTTGACAACTTAGAAATTTTCTAGGTTTGCATTAAACCTATTGTCATATGAAAAATATCTTCACAAATAAATGATAATTAGAGAAGGCAATAATGGATAATAAGGAATCAATAAATGCACAATCTCCTACCATTATCAGAAGTAAAAGAGCAATAAGTTTTCTTGCTGTGAAACATTATGCCCCATACTGTGAATTCCATGCTAGTGCACAAATAAGATAATTAATTTTAAAAGCTTATTATTAAATACACTATACCCATCTCTGGAAATGAATTTATGTTCTGTCCTTTCCTTTGCATTTGTAAGAGGGATTTTTATAGTAAGATGTATTACTTACTTAAAGTGTATTATACAAAGCTAATTTGTAGAAAGACTATGTTACTATTTAGAACAGTGCCCTTTATCAGTGCATACCTGGTAAAAATGATTCATCATAGGTATGGATAGCCTTAGTAGCCTTGGATATCTTTATACTCATAAGATAACCATAAGCAGGACATCCTTGGCTAATATTGGCATGCTAAAGCTACATTTACATAAAATCATAGAATGGTTTTGGTTGGAGAAGACCTTTAAGATAATCATGTCAAAAAATACAAAAGATAAGGTTCTGGAGTGATGTCATCCTAATTAGGCTACTACAACATTTCCTTTTAAAAACAGTCCTTCAGATTTCTCAAAGTTGCTTTTTTTCTTTAAGCTTTTCCATTTAGACAGTGTTTCATGGATTAATTATACAAGAGTGTCTTGTATCTTATTATTAATCCCTCTGAATTGTCAGAAAGTCTCCATTAGTGGTAGTTCTATAGATAGAAAAGATTATGATTTCGTTTGGCAAGGGATTTAACAGGTACAAGGCCTTCATAATGCTGATCTATCATTGCTTTAAAAGTTACTAGAAGAGGACATTTTTTATCCTGAAGTTGCTACAGGGATCTTTTTCCCAAAGTCTCTGTCAGACAATCCACAGATAATTTCTTTATACCAGCTTTAAACGTTGTGATTGATGTGATGTTTCACAGAGAACTTCCACTGTTGGATACCACTTTAGTTACAAGTATAAACTAGTCTACCTAAGAGCTGTTTGTCTACATTTATTCTATTGTATCAAAATAAATACATAAAATCACTGAAACATAGAAAACATTTTCAGAATTGAATTATGTTCCAGGTTTTGGCAACAAAAGAATACATTGGCAACAAAAGGAGAACTAAGGAGAGTCTCCCCCCTCTAGTAGATATGGGGGGAAGCATAGTGACCAGGGATGAGGAAAAGGCTGAGGTACTTAATGCCTTCTTTGCCTCAGTCTTTAGTAGGAAAACCAGCAGTACTCTGGGTGCCCAGTCCCCTGAGCGGGAAGACAGGGATGGAAAGCACAGTGAAGCCCCCATAATCCATGAAGAGGTGGTTAGTGACCTGCTACACCACTTAGATATACACACGTCTATGGGGCCAGATGGGATCTACCCTAGAGTCCTAAGGGAGCTGGCAGAAGTGCTCGCCAAGCCACTTTCCATCATTTATCAGCAGTCCTGGCTGACTGGGGAGGTCCCAGTCTACTGGAAGCTTGCAAATGTGACACTCATCTACAAGAGGGGCTGGAAGGAGGACCCGGGGAACTACAGACCTGTCAGTCTGACCTCGGTGCCAGGGAAGATGATGGAACAAATCATCCTGAGTGCCATCACACGACACATGCAGGACAACCAAGCGATCAGGCCCAGTCAACATGAGTTTAGGAAGGGCAGGTCCTGCTTGACTAATCTTATCTCCTTTTATGACAAGATGACCTGCTTGGTGGATGAGGGGAAGGCTGTGGACATTGTCTACCTAAACTTTAGTAAGGCCTTTGACACCGTCTCCTACAGTATCCTCCTGGAGAAGCTGGCTGGGCATGGCTTGGACGGGCATATGCTTTGCTGGGTCAAAAACTGAATGGATGGACGAGCACAAAATGTTGTGGTGAATGGAGCTAAATCCAGTT
>NW_010202667.1:346-15879 GCF_000695765.1 Mesitornis unicolor | reverse complement strand
ATCCCTAACGTTCTGTGATTCTGTGATATGAAATATGTAGGAAAGTCGTCAAGAAAAAGGACTAAAGGATTCTAAAATTAGAGAAGGCCATTAGATCATTTGGCTGTCTGTTTAATTTAGAATATACAATTTTATCCAATTTATGTCTCACACCAGCCAGCTTTATCTTTTGTCAAGCTCAATATTTGCATTTTTTCTACAGCACATCTTCAGCTGAGGCAGTCAATCTTGATTTAAAGCTTTTAAAAAAAAAAGGCTGAAAATCTGCAGATTCTGTTGCTGGTTTATTCTACTGCATTAAAAGCTTTACAATACAAACTTGGAAAAAATCATGCTTCCGTTAAACTGTCACTATAGCACCATGGAGCACCATAACTCCCTAAGAACATTGTTACAAAAATAAAAATAAAAAGAAAAGATCTATATATCTAGAACAATCTCCTTTGATCAAATAGATTTAATGAAGGACCAAGATCTATTTGACAGCATTCAAAAACTGTTATTTTTAAATACATATCTGCTGTCATATTTAATAATATCCACTTTCTCACAAGCCAGAGCACATTCCAAAGTTTCAAGCACAGGTTTTCCCAAAAGGTTTTAAAATAGAGTCTCATTTTATTGAGTCCCTAAAACAGCCATGACCAGAGTCAACTGGTGCAACTTTGTACATATCAACCAAACATATCTCACAATATACATACACAAGAATCCATTTCAAACATCCACCTTGTTTTTAGCATCATCCTTTAAAATGATGTAAAACTTCTCGACCCAAACAGCTTTTGATATTTTGAATAGCTGTGAAGTTCAGAAGTCCTTTCTTCAAAAAATATGAAAGGAACAACAAAGCATTCAAATACTAGGAAAACTGCATATGATAATCAGTTCAGCTGCCTGATTTATGCTGAGTGCAGTTAACTTGCTCTGAATGCCATTTTAGGTGAGAGTTACAGGCTTGCAGTTTCTTACAATTGTGGGGCAAAGCCATTATTTGGTAAAACTACTGAGGCCAGCAAGTTTTCAGCCCCTTGCTCAAGTACAGATCTTGTTCTCATGTATTTTCAGCACCCTCTCCATCCCCAAAAGCACCTCTGCTCTGACTCATGCTGACTGCACACGGTCACGGACTTCAAGCACCAACACACACAGCTGTGCTCAAGCTCCCAAAGCGTAGCAAATTTCCTGCCCTGGTACCTACTGCCCTGCTCTCCAACAGCTGATGCAGACCTAGGAAAGAATAAGGGCTATCAACATGCCTTTTGTATTGGCACTGGAAACAGCCGTTTCCAATAAGTTCTTGACAAATTAGTGAAACAGAAGCCAGGCAGGCAGCTTGCCCTGTGATGAAATTGCGCACTTCTGTCCCCAGAATCACAAGGTACCAGATGTCAACCCCAGTGGTGTGGGGGTTGCGGTTCCCGTCTCTCCGTGGCACAACTTTTCAACCCTACATCAGGGGAGAAAGTAAGTGTGACTTACTTACACTGTATTCCAAAACAAGTAGTACAGCATGAGCAGGTCTCAACCTCCCCACTGCACAATCAGGTAGCAGCCATCCTACCTTTCTCTATGACATCGATCTCTTGTTGCACATCACCCAGTGTTAGGGGTGGTACTAAGGCAGTGATGATGACAGCTCCCATTACTGCATAAAAATTGTTGTGCCTGAAAGTTTCCGCTGCCATAAAATTGGACAAGGACTTAAAATTAAAAAAAAAATAGCAAGGAAAACAAGCTAAGAAAAAACCCACCCACCTACCTCAAACCACCAGAAAGTGAAAAAAAAAAAGAGGAAAACTGCACTGTATAAAGCTCATCTTGTAATTTTGGGGCTGCTTTTCATATGCTTGCTGTTCACAGTATGGGAAAAGAATAGTAAATATGCTGTATGACACACAGCAAATGAACCAATGCAATCAAAACAGTATCAATAAACAATTAGCCTTCAACAGCATCTTGCCAGGACTACATGAATTAGACTCACCTCAGCTTTTCTCCTGAACAGAGAGATTAATCCATGTCAAGGACAAGGAATCAGCTTTCCTAATGCAATACTTTTTTGCCTAGGCTGTGAAAAAGCAAACATCTAAAGGTCATTTACATCACAGATTTCAAATCTTAAGTGAAGAAAATAATACATTTATTACAGCATTATATTTGATCTAGGAATGATCAATTCAATTGCTTAATGGGTTCAAACAATAAAATATAAACTCCCAACAAACTGTTTTGCTGTGAATATCAACATTGTTTTCAACTGCAGAAGCAAAACAATACAGAAAAATATCTCCTGTCTGAATGATACACCAAGTATACCAATAGCCTTTATTCTGATTATCTATGATGAACAACTGATAATCCTTTCCATTTCATAAATTTTAGTGGTTGGTAATAAAAAAGTTTAGTGACAAGTTGCTAGATTTAATTACGTTTTGACAGTTTTTTGCCTTCCTGCTTGCTTTCCTATCAATTTCTTTCTTCGTGTGCAAAAAAAAAGCTGTATTCCACTTTCTCATGTTTTGATGCTTATTTTGGTATAGTGAGAAAGAATGAACTTCAAAACCCTTTTCTGTTATGTTCTTCTAGCAGTAAGTTGCTTAAAATACAGCAACAAAAACATCTGAGGGCTTAGCTGTATTATGAGGGTTGATAATCTAATCATCCAACCATTCTATCCTTAACATCAGTATTTCACTCAACAAGAGAGTCGTGCTCCAGACTAGCCTGAACAATGAATCAGTCTCTCTGCAGAGAACCAGAGGGCAAATTCTTATTAACTTTTCATGTTACTAAGGGGCATTATGATAGTCTCCTGGTGATTAAATAACCACAGGTTTTATGTAACTCCTCCTGAAAGGAGCTGCATTAAGGATGGAGCAAGAAATTTGTCTTCTTACAAAAACGCCACAAGGTTGCCTAGCACATTCATGGAAAAGGTGGAGCACTCATAACATCCCTAGATAGCACAGGAACTACCAAGGATGGAACAGCTACTGACTCAAGACTGCTGGATCTCTTCAACCTACTTGCAACAGAAGTCTGTGAAGTTCATGGTACTCCCAAAGGGAAGCCAGAAAAAGGAAGTTTGTTCCCAGTATCAGTTGGTGCAGCCATGGGAAATTACATCAGAGTGTTGCTCAGCAAACGTATGAACTTGAACCAGGAGAACAAGAGGAATGACATCTTCAAGGCAAACGGATTGAGTAAATTATGCAGTGAAACAAAGTTGTAGCCTATAGTTCTTCATGCTTCTTTCATGTAAACCAAAGACATCGATGTATTACTTTCATTAATTTTGATTGTTTAATTTTAAAGGTTTTTTATTTTTAAAGGTTTTTAGACATGAAAAAGCCAATTAATTAGTTCTGCTTTTATATTACTTAGTTCAAAAGTAAGCTGACCAATACGTTGTGTAAATCGTAAGTATTTTTAAATTATTAAGGGTTGAAATTTTTACTGAAATTCCCTAGGAAACTGAGTAACACAACAGATCTCTATTTTGCACAATCCTTATGCTCTTTGATCTTTCTTTCCAGGAAATGCCAGTCATTTCCCTTTATGTTTTAGCACATTTAATGCTACCAAAGACACTTCAAATGAGAAAGTGCACATTCTAAAAAACATAGCCTACTACAGGAACCTGATATTGATTTTCTTTATTTAGAAAAAATAAGGAGAAAAAAGCTCTTTGCAGTCAGAACTTCAATAAATTTAACTAATACATCACTGAGTATTTATTGAAAAATTGTTGCTTAAAGCCAAAAAAAACCCAAAGTCATTTAAATGAAATAATGGAAACAGAAAATCCAGCATTTAGAGTCATCTTTTCCTCTAGTACACAAAGATGAAGCACATGGGTTTTGCATGTATGATTTATGCAGTAAACGAGGAAATGAAATGTTTTCCAAATTCAAAGCACCACTCTGGCCATTACTGTGGCCATGCTTCCCATGCAGTGCCTCTAATGAGAATTCCCCATGGCTTCACGCAGTTCAGCGATCCACTTACCACTGTTTCTTCCCCAATTCTCCTCTGTGTGTCATTGCACAAGGGGCTAACGTGGAACAACATATGCTCCACAGCTCATGGCAATTACTGATTCCTCTCTGATCTCAAGAGCAGATCCCAATTTCTTTCACAGTAGACTTGGTGATAGTCAATACCTTTGAAAAACAATCAACCACAAAACAACCCAACAAAACCCAGCAAAAATTGGATCTTGATAGGAAAAAGGAAAATTAAAAATAAAAGGAATCACCAATCTAATAAAAAACCACACAAGTATACAGTGGATACTAGAATTTTACTTGGAACATGATTCACTTTTAAAAATCACTTTTTGTAGCAGAAGTGACCATTATGGACAGGCAAGAGAACTGAGCCTGCTACTAACATCAAGCACATTCTCCTCACATTCACTGAACTGTAACAGTTAAGATTTTTTTCTCTGCTGTTTCAGGTAAAACTTGTAATGGACAGCACTGCTGCCAGCATGGCCACTTTCCACATTTTCACACTTTATTGTTACTGAACACTGACAGTGAAGACTGATTACTTGACAGCACTTGTACTTACAAAAACACACGGAGATCTAATTACAATATATATTTACAAGAGCAGATGGGAAATTCTTGTTACTTTCATATATACTGAGAGTTCTGACCATTTTTGCAGATCACATTGGTACTGAGGGGAGGCTATCAAGGAAAATTTTGTAAATTAGGTTTAAAGAATATTAATAATAGGTATTTTTCAAATTCTGAAAACCTCATATTGAATACATGTTGAAAGTGAACGTAAAAAAGCAAAATGCATTATTGAGGCTACTAGAAAGGAAGTTCATGATGACCCTTCCTTTAAGTCATTACATCATCATAGTGATCAACTTTTTCAGTGCAGGGCTTTTACTTCCGTTTTTAAAGAAAGGGCAATTATCTTTCTCAGAAACAGGAGCAATTTTCTTTAGAGGAACAAAAAATCCTTCCTTCCTGATTAAACACTTCTCCCTTATTTTCCACCTTCACCCAGAGAAGGGTTAAATTAAACCTAGAATTCAATTCAGTGCACACCTCTAGGTCCTGAATTTCCAAAGTTACCTTGAGGAGTAAGTGCTGAAGCCAACAGGAGATGCTACTGGCTTCAGAATGGCTCTACAAAATACAAATATCCATCCCTGAAGAATCTGCTTTGAAATCTCGTGGGCAACAGGCCCTTCAGTGTTCATCAGCTTCCAATCAAAAATCTGACCTTTCCTACATAATATGCTAGGAGCATATGGGAGAACTAGAATGATTTCTCAAAGTGTTCAATACAACTGCATTTGAAGTCAGTTGGAAATTATTTCAGTAATAAATGGATTAGAGCCAAAAACCTAATTATTAGCACTGAAAAGTGCTGACAAGTGTGATAACACTTCATGCTATTCCCTATATCTTGGTTTTATATTTACCTAAACAAATCCCCTCTTAGCATTTAAGCCTGGCTGCTTTTCTGTCTCATATCCTAAATCCTGATGCTTCCTCTTGATCAGCATGTGCCTAAGGCTGAATAAAAAAATGGGCTCTGACAGACAGGAAAGCAGCAAGATGGAGAGAAATCTGAGAAAAGTAGGAGAAAGATTAAACTTTCTCCCTCCTACCTCATATTTCTCCTTTAATGGGCACCAGAGTGATAAAGCTTAACCTAAGGGAAGCCTATGACAGAAAGTCATGGAGTTTCAGGCTCTCCCCTGGGGACCAATGGAATCTCACACAGGTGTGGGATGAGGTTCAGCTCCCTACAGCAACCCGAGAGCCACCCCACAGCCTCTGTCTCTGCACTGTACTGGCAGATCAGCAGCATAAAAGACTCCGCACTGAGACATGGGCTGGGGGAGAGCTGACTAGAACAAACACCAAAAATGTGCTTCTGCAGTGCAAAATAAATTGATAAAATAAATAAGTAGATCATCTTCTGCCACACGCTTCAAGCAGGACTTTTTAAACTTCTGCACTCTGTGGCCATCCAGCCCTGCAGGCACAGCACGGATCACGGCCACCTGGGGACGACTGTTACAAAAATGCAGGCTTCTGCCTCAAGAGCTAACAAAGCTAACTCGATCTGAAAGCAAGACACATCCATTACTGGTCATAAAAAACTTCTTGCACAGACTCACATACACACACTGGTTTTATTTATATCTAGAGCTACAGCTATACACGCTACCAGGTTTCTTACCACTCTCTTCCTTTTGGTTCTGGTTAAGACACAAGGGCTACAAGTCAATACACCAGATGAGATACTTGATTTATTTTTCATCTTTTTGTAAAGTAAATACTGTCTTCTGAAAATACCTAGGAAAATTAGACTCATGAACAGGCAGTGGTTTAAAATATTCAGACTATTAAACTTCTAAACAGTCTGAAAGACTTGAGCTGCAACTTAAATCTTTTCTTCTGAAGTAAGTTTCTTTTACTGTCTAGAAAAACACTACAGACTTGTAGAAACTCTGACCTGTGCGATGTTATGGGCACATAAGCAAATATTTCATGCAACAAGAGAGGAAAACTACATATTACCAAGTTGACTTGTTTGCCTAACCTAGCCATAAAAGAACTATATCTTGGGTACACACGTAATACTTTTCAAGTCAGTTTGTTTTGACATCAGGCTTTTTAGCACTGTACCAGTGGCAATACTGCAGTACAGAATATGATAAAAATACCATCATGACTTACAGTACTCTGGGCCAGTTCTCAAAAAATTGCAGTCACCATGGGAATAGAGTGAAAGCCTAAAGCAGCAGAAAATGAAAGGGGAAAAAGTACTCTGTGCCTGCTCCCTTAAAGAAGTAAAATTAACAAGACAACAAAAAAAACCCAAACCAAACCTGAATTAAACACCTATCTGGTTCAACAGAGAAACTCAAAGGTTGTCTGGGTGGGAGTATTCATCCCTCCACACATTCTCCCCTCCTCTCTACTTCTATATTCACCATACTAAGCTTTCCTGTCCAGAGAGATTGTTTAGTATATTCTGCAACTAAAAATGAAAACAAAAGGTCTTGTAATCTTCCCACTTAGAAGTTGTGTGCTAGATTCCCATTGATCTGTTCTACAGCTCACAGATTTACAAAGCTGGTGGAATATGTCTCTAGTAAAAAAAATAACTAGAAATAAAACACCACAGAAAAGAAGTTTGCCCTTTTTTTAAAATTACTACTTAATACTTGGATAGAAAATTAATGGACAGGTACTATAAAACTGAATGTGGGAAGAGTAAACAGTGGACACAGTCCTTATATACACCATTGAAAATTCACTTCTTAAACATAAAAGTGATTTCCTCTGAGATGAAAAGTTCAGCATGTGCCTTCAGTCTCAGCAGACTGAGAACTATGAACTTCCTAGGTAAAAGCAATTTGTACAACAACATCCCTTTGCAGGATCTACATGCATCAGAGCTGCAGAAGTCAGGTTAATCAAAGTCTCCACTTCATTACCAAATTGGTTATATAACTCAATATTGCAAAAATGCATGCAGAAAGTTCTGAAATCCTTCATTTTAGAGAATAGTACAAGCCTCTATCATTGTCATGTCACTTTCGATAAATATTAAGATTCATCTCTCCTGTGGCATCTTTGTGGTGAATCTTAGCAACACGCGTCCAATTTCAGCCACGAAACCAAGACACACTGAGGCTGGTTTGAGAAACTGAGATTGACATGCTGAGATTGAGAATTTCACTTGTTCCTGGCGAAGGTAAGTTCAGTACTTGGCCTGCAACTCACTCCTGTCCACTTAAACCCTGAGAATTTCGGACTCTCCAGTTTTGAGAACAATAGCCACAGTACTTTGGGTTTTGAGGTTTAAGAGAATTAGCAGAGATCCTCTCTGTGCTCATAAATCCTTCCATTTTCTCTTCCATCTCCACTACATACCAGTTTCCAGTGAACAACACAAACATTTCCAACAGGATGTCAACACAGACAGGTATCTGCTGCTTGGCGGTGTAGGTTTATATATCCTGCTCACTTCCCTAGACTCATCCTTCTTTATACCCATTTTGGACCCTAACAGCTCAGTGTCCCAAGGCTGCTGAGACTATTTAAAACAAGCCCAGAGTAACATTTTGCACAAATACCAGTTTGTGTCCCCAGCTGACAATCCTGCTTGTTCCCCCACCAGCCTGGCTAGCTGATAAGTGATGTAGAATCAGCCTACGACTTTTATTCATGTGCATGTCATTTTTCTTCAGAAACATGCATGAACAAGGAAGCTACTCCCTGTTAAAAATACTGCAGAGGTTTCATCTAACAGAAATACAACAGAAGCCCACTGTTCTTTAAAAGGACGATAGAGGAATGTGTCCCGTGACTCTTATACAAGCTCTGCCAAACTGTTTTGGGGAGAAGGGATAAAAGCCTCTCACCACTCATTCAACTTCCCACTTGCATACCAATTTACATGTGTAAGCATGAGAAGTTAACCTCTGCAACCCTGTACTACAGTGATGCCATTCAATTCATGGAAATAAATAACTTTGTTCCAGATAAATGCAAATTTCACTGCTGCTTGATGTTTTGCAGGTTTTGTTTTTTTAAAAAAAAAAGGTAACTTATTGTAACTAAATATTCTAAATAGTGTAACATTGGACCTATGCACAAAGAAAACTCACATAAATGTTGATATAAAAAGGCAAACTAGTTGCATGTCTAAAATTGACCTTACATAAATCTGATGTAAAAAAATATTGGTGCCTAATGAAAGTTCAGTGATATCATTATGATATCAGTATATCAGATATTAAAATATTTAGCTTGTTTCACTCCACACAGTCTTTTTTCCATAGAACACTAATATGAAATTTAAAGACTATTATCAAAAGTAGGATTACTGTATCTTTTGCAAAAGTACACACTTTTAAAATTACTCCAGTGGGAACCAATGTGAAGCATGGGGTGGAATCTGGATATGCATGTGAGGAACCACACAGGATCATGCAGGGAATACATCTTCCTTTCATCTGGCAGCAGCTAGAAGCTTCATTTTGAGAAGTAAAAATTTCTCAAAATATCAAAAACCCAGACATGCTACTTTGCATGTAGTGATTTTATTTTACAGATCAAAGGTTCACCAGAATAATCTAATTGAAAACTTAATGAAACCATTCCAGAGGCTTCATATACTCCCAAAAATTAATGACTCCCTGATATTCAAATTATTTTTGAATAGACACTACTGCAGGACACCACTTACAAATCTGTGTCACTGAGGACAGGATCTGCATACTCTTGTTACCAATTGAAGAAAAAGGTGCACATATACAGATAGTGCCATTGAAGTAGTTTATCCATTTTCACTTCACTTGCAAGTAGACCTCTGTGAAACTTACCAAAAACTGCACCAGAACTTTAACGTCTGTTCGAGTTTTTGAACCGCATGAGTCTCTCTCACCATACGGGAACAGAGGGGTCTGAGCTTCTCACTAAGAAAGCTTCTATAGTCCTACATTTACCCTGCCTGTGTGAATTTGGATAAATCTCTGAACATGTGAGCCTTTGCTCTCCTGTAAAATGAGTCTAAACTTCCTGCTTTTCTCTCAGAAAAAATCATATCCATAAGGGTCTGTAAATAGCTCCTTAAAATTTTTACATCTATTTGCCAATCTATTGTTCTGTAAGACAGCTTCCACAGAAGGGCAGGCATATCAATTTTTGTGAGAAGTGAGTAGAAACAAGTGTAAAACAAAACAAAAGGTGGTACAGCCACAACTTTGGCTTGTGCTACTTGCGTGTCTTTCTTTTGGTCAACTGCTGGAGAAAATGCAGACCATTTATGCTTTTGTGCAAAACTAGAAGGGCAAAAACATTCACCTATAGATATCTAAGTTCTAAGCAGGGGATTAGTACGCTTTAAAATCATGCAGCTACTTGAAGAGTTAACAGAAGTGTCTCTCAGCTACTTCCTTTATATGTACACCCATTGCTTGTCCACCTCTTCATATTTTATTTTCTGCCTCCAACACTGAATTCTGAATACAGTTGAAAGTACATATACTGCTAACACATGCACAAGTAATAAAAGAAATGCTCATGGGAGTAAAACATACTGGATTAACACTGGTCTCTCGCAGGCAGCAGTACCATGATGGATTGCATCAGCAACCTATTAAACAGATACACTACCTCTTGTTCCTCCTCAGCCAGGGTCTATATGCTCTAAATAAGCTAAATGCAGACTTCTATAGGAAGTAAAGTGCACGTTCAAAAATGTAGAGTTAATGCCTAGTATAGGAACATAAGCTCACTACAGTGAAGATTTGAATAAAGGAATTCTTTTCTTGTTGACTTCGTCATCTCTTCCTTGAAAACACAACATAGTATTGTTGCCAATGAAACTACGGATAGTGACACAAGGGACAAAGAAGCGGTGAAGTACCAGCTTTACGTTTTGATGATTTCTCACAATCAGATGCATTCTTACTGTAATATTTTTTTAAGGAAGAAAAAGGCTGCAAGATTTGTGGAAACACAAGTAAGAAATCAGCAGTAGAGGCAGATGAAACCTGAGCTCTTCCAGGCTCCTGCTGTAGCTACACCATCTTTGCTCTTCGCTCATTGCAGCCTCCCAGTTTTTGTGGCCTTGGCAAGAAAGGATCATTTAGATCAGAACACGGGGGGCGGGTGGTGGGGAAGGACAAAAAACCAACTTCAGGAATAAAAGTTTGTCTAAAATGTTATCCAAAGAAGAGTCTGAAGTAAATTGTTAATTGTTTTTGGGAACCCTTATCCAAAAGGTTTAGTATAGATGTTCCTTTAAAACTGCAAGGAAGACAGACCTTGCCATCACAGGCTGAGAGCACTAATTCTAGCACATTTAACAGTTCACATGTTATGTAGGTAACACCACCTACAGATCAGCAGAAGAAAACACAGGGAATAATGGTGAAATGGTGGACGGTTAATCCAATAATAGAATTGGTTAATAAATTACAGCTGTATAATTATTACCATACTTGTAGGAGACAGTTTCAGATTCACTATCAAATAATAGCGAAGCATGGGAAACAAACTGAACCCTTGGACAGAAGAACCTTTGCTGCTACTCTGAAGTGCTGCAACTCCTGCAGCAACACGAGTATCTATGGTATCTACCTTTACCACCAAGGTAAAACCTACGTAAACAACACAAACGTCTCAATGTATTAGCTCAATTACTTCTTGCTTCAATTTCTTTTATATTTTATGGATTTACTTCAAGATGGTATACTGTTTACTGTCCTCAAATCACTCCCTAAAATGAAAGTGAGTGCAGCAGCAAATCTGCTCCTTTGCCATGTAATCCATCAGTCCAGGTCAAAACTGCACAACAAGCTGGACAGCCTGTAATTGGAAAGTCCTGGATGTGGTAATTCATCATGTCAGTGCAATCATACTTATGAAACAAGTGAGTAAGACTGACATAAAGGCTACTGTTCCACTGAAAAAAGATGCCAAAAAAATCTGTAAAAATAACATTTTAATGAAATTTGTATTTATTTCCTTAAAGACTAACTATACTAAACTCTTTATTAAAAAAAAGGTTTCATCCTTTGCAGAATGCAATTACAATTTTGCTGCAAGAAAATCCTCCACATTAAGTACATCCATGACTAGTCTGAAGCTGACTACCATTAAACTAGTAAGATCCAAGATGTTGCCCACCATTTAATTTCCAGTTTCTACTGTATCCTTTCAGCAGCTTTTTGGCTTAAAAGCTACTCCAGAGTCTACAGCAAGAAGTTTATAGTTTATTTTCAAACTACTATATTTGAAAACAAGAATTCTTAAACAAGTTACTAAATCCTGAGTTTCACTTTAAGGCACAACTGTGTTTTATAAGACAGTATTTTATGTTTAGTTGCTTACTTTGTCTATGTTGATCAGTACATCTCGCTCTAACTCAGAAGTTTAATATGTTTGAACTGATTTCTGCAGCAGCTCACTGCAAACAGTTGTTCAACTTCTGAATTAACCTGTGAAATATCTTTGAAGACATATACTGCATCAAAACCACTGATCTACATCAACCAATAACAAGATTAAAAATACATCAAAACAGAAACTCAAAATATAATTAGGCTGAAGAAGCAGATCTTCTCCCTCCACCCTTCCACTTCAATTCTCAGGAGCTGTCACAAATTACTATATTCAAAAAAGCTCTTTTGTAAGTATGGAAATATTTATCCCTTGCAAACATGTGATGAAGCCCACATGCACACAAACCCTAGGGCATAAACAAATCCCCAGAGAAGCATGGTCACATCAGAGTTCCCCTGACTTGCACATTTAACAACTGACAGAGGCAGGAGGATGAATGATTGTAGCACACTCCTCCTACAAACACTAAAAATAGCTTTCAAAATACTAGATGAGGTCTAGCCATGAAAAGAGAAAAAATAGTATCTATTTAGAGACAGAAGAACTTTGCTTCTGTCAATGGTGATTTCCTGAAAAAAATTAGCATAAAGCAGAACAGCTTCTCCAATTTTGAGACATTATTATTGGTTAACAAAAGATACATCCAAAACACATGCTAATTTTGACTACAGTGTGAATGATATCTACCATATTAAAAGCACTTAATATGCAGCACCTCCAACAACTATTATTAAAAATCACCAATAATATCATTACAGAAACACAGAATATGCAGTACAGTAATTTTCCTTCACTACTACACTTTCAAAGACAAGCAGTGTATGATGACACCACTACATCCATTTTCACAACCAATATCAATTGTTTGTTTTTCCTTCTTCCTGCCCCCCCCATTTTCCTTTTTAATGGAAGCAATTAGAAGTTACATATTTCACTTACTTTCCGAAGAAGAGTAGTTACAGGATACACAACAAAGCTAACAGAAAACTCTCACCAGGTCCTCTCATTATCATTATGGTATCAGTATTAACAGGCATCACAGCATCCTCAAATCATTAAACAGAGGGATATCATCCTTGGAAGTTGAGATCCTTAGGGTAAAATATATGAAGTCAGAATTATCCACGGTCAAACAGCTGCGTACATACTTAAAACACAGGGGAAGCTCAACTGCTTGCAGTTCAGCTTTGATTTCTTTGTTGCATCCGTATTTCTACCTTTAAAGTCTTTGGATGCTTTCTCTACTTGGCTCTCAAAATCATTAACCTAAGAAAAATTAGTATCACCAGTTCAGGTAAAGATTCTTGCTTTAATAAAATACTGGGTTGGCCAAAAAGTAATTGATTTTTGTTCTGGATAAATGAAAGGTGATTTTTTTCAAGGGAAACAAAAGACTGTAATAAACAACATATTGTCCATTTTGTCCAAATACCTTTTGCCTTGCCCAGGGAGGTGGTGGAGTCACCATCCCTGGATGTATTTAAAGAGCGAGTAGACGAGGTACTTAGGGATGTGGTTTAGGGGGTAGACAGGAGCGCTTGGACGTGATGATCTCGGAGGTCTTTTCCAACCGAGCGATTCTGTGATTCTGTGATTCTGTGCCATCTTTCAGGCAACTTCATGATTCTATGCTCAAAAATTTTTTTTTTTAGCAAAAAACAGTTCCAAGAATGACTTGATATCCTCATCAGCAGTGAAGGTTTTACCAGTCAAGGTGTTTATTGTAAAGAACAAAACAAATGGCAGTTTGATGGTGCCAGGGCTGGTGAATATGGTGGATGTGGTAATACTACCCATCCAAGCTACAGTGAGTGACCAAACTTGTATGCAGTCTAGCGTTATGGAGAAACGCAACATCTTTGTGATTCACCAATTCCAGATGCTTCTGTTTGATGGCATCATTTAATTCATCCAGTTGATGACAGTACATGTCCAAATTAATGGTTTGGTTCCTTGGAAGCAATGCAAAACACACGACATTTGAAATCCCACTAGACTAACAGCATAGGACAGGGAGGTGATTCGAGACAGCCAGCATGCCTTTACTAGTCCCACCTGACCAACCAAGCAGCTTTCTACAGTGGGGTAATTGCATCAGAGGACAAGGGAAGAGCTATGGATGTCATCTACCTGGATTTCTACAAGGCCTTTGACATAGTCCTCCCACAACATCCTTCTCTCTAAGTTGGCGAGGTATGGATTTGACAGGTGGACTGTTCAGTGGAAAAGGAACTGACTGGATAGTCGTATCCAGAGAGTAGTGGTCAACGGCTCGATGTCTAGATGGAAGATGGTGACAAGTGGTGTCCCTCAAGGGTCTGTGCTGGGACCAGTGATTTTTAATAACTTCTTTAATGATATTGACAGTGGGATTTAGTGCACCCTTAGCAAGTTCACTGACAATACCAAGCTGGGTGGTGAGGACAGGATGCCATCCAGAGGGAGCTGGACAAGCTGGAGAAGTGGGCCCAGGTGGAACCAATTCAAAACACACGACATTTGAAATCCCACTAGACAAACAGCATAGGACAGGGAGGTGATTCGAGACAGCCAGCATGCCTTTACTAGTCCCACCTGACCAACCAAGCAGCTTTCTACAGTGGGGTAATTGCATCAGAGGACAAGGGAAGAGCTATGGATGTCATCTACCTGGATTTCTACAAGGCCTTTGACATAGTCCTCCCACAACATCCTTCTCTCTAAGTTGGCGAGGTATGGATTTGACAGGTGGACTGTTCAGTGGAAAAGGAACTGACTGGATAGTCGTATCCAGAGAGTAGTGGTCAACGGCTCGATGTCTAGATGGAAGATGGTGACAAGTGGTGTCCCTCAAGGGTCTGTGCTGGGACCAGTGATTTTTAATAACTTCTTTAATGATATTGACAGTGGGATTTAGTGCACCCTTAGCAAGTTCACTGACAATACCAAGCTGGGTGGTGAGGACAGGATGCCATCCAGAGGGAGCTGGACAAGCTGGAGAAGTGGGCCCAGGTGCACCTCATGAGGTTCAAGAAGGCCAAGTGCAGGGTCCTGCGCCTGGGTCAGAACAATCTTCATTACCAATACAAGCTAGGAGATGATGTGCTGGAAAGCAGCGCTGAGGGAAAGGACTTGGGGGTACTAGTAGATGAGAAGCTGGACACAAGCCACCAGTGTGCATCTGCAGCCCAGAAGGCCAACCACATCCTGGGCTGCATCAAAAGAAGTGTGGCCAGCAGGGGGAGGTGATTCTGCCCCTCTACTCTGCTCTGGTGAGACCTCACCTGGAGTACTGCGTCCAGATTTGGAGTCCCCAACACAGAAAGGACGTTGAAGTGCTGGAGCAGGTCCAGAGGAGGGCCACAAAGATGATCAAAGGGCTGAAGCACATCTCCTACGAAGACAGAGAGAGAGTTGGGGTTGTTCAGCCTGGAGAAGAGAAGGCTCTGAGGTGACCTTATAGCGACCTTCCAATACCTGAAAGCTGCCAATAAGATATCTGGGGAAGAGCTGTTCACTAGGGCATGTAGTGATAGAACGAGGGGTTATTGTTTTAAACTAGAAAGGGGCAGATTTAAGTTAGATATTAGGAAAAAGCTCTTCCCCATGAGGTGGTCGATCAGCGGCACAGGTTGCCCAGAGGTGGTGCCG
>NW_010202667.1:0-249 GCF_000695765.1 Mesitornis unicolor | reverse complement strand
TTCAAGGTCCCTTCCAACACAATACATTCTATGATTTGATGACCTTCCTCTGGTGAAGATCTGCTTTTGAAGTGCTTTGAGCTGGTTCGTCATGCTTGCTCCATTGTTTTTCATTCATCGTTGTTGTAGAGAATCCATTTGTCATCACCTGTTATCACACATTTCAGAAATGGATCGTTTTCTTCATGTTTCAAGAGAGAACCACAGATGTCAATGCACTTAGTAAGATTAATTTCTTTGAGCTCATGT
>NW_010202666.1:30146-33507 GCF_000695765.1 Mesitornis unicolor | reverse complement strand
GTTCTATTTAGCTCAAACCAGGACAGGAACAATAGGAAAATATGGTTAGCAGTATTAATTATGATATATCCAATTTTTAGAGATATAACAAAGGCATCATGACTGCTGTGGTTTTGAATTTGTTTGTACAGGGATTCCCATCCACATAGATCAGAAACCTTAAGACTTGGGTAAGATTTCTGTGCTGACTGAAATCAGGAGCCAGATTGTTGTAAAATAGGAGAACTTCTAAACTATTCCCATCTCTCTGCATGTTTATTTGGATTATACAAATAAAGATTTCTGCACATAAGTCATCTCAGTACAGCATATGGATCTGTCATGTCTATGTTGCATTATTCATTACTCATGTCATAGCAGGATGAAGAACTGAAGTTTTCTTCATCTGCTGCTGAAAGTTTTCTTGCTGCATTTGTGGAACCGCAGTGACTTCCTGCTACTGGTGGAGCAGACAGGGAGAAGTCAGACCTGTCTTTAAGCTTGTTTATTCTAAAAGGTGTCATTATGAATTTCAGACTGTTAAGAATGCTGTTTAGAGACTGACTTATCAGTCATTATCTGTAGTAAGTGTTTAGAGTAAACTGGCTTTGGGCATATTTTTTTCATACTAGTTCATTATGAATTGGTGGACAAGAATGGCTTGTTGATGGGTTCACTGTTTCTGGATTATCTTAAATCTTTTTTACTTAAAGTAATGGAAGCCTCATAAGGCTGTAAGTGAAGTCTGAACTGCTCTTGACTGAAGAGGGCAGAAAATGCTGATGAAATGCTTTAAACAGTTTGCCTGTTGCTCTTCCAACATGTCATGCCCAGCTGTGAAAAAAATTATGCAGCTCAAGTCAGCTGGTGCCACAAATCTCTATTGTTTTGCCTTACATGTACTTAGAGGCCTTTCACCAATAAGAAGAGGCAGATATTCAGTATCTGAATACTGTCTGACATCTGTAAGATGTGATCTGTGGTCACTGAAACAATCTGGGACAACGTCATGTCCTGGGCTGTTGAGGTAGCTTGCTGTCACACCTGCTGTCATGCTGAGTTCGTGGCAAACTCCAATGCCTCTTGCTCTGTCGTGCTCTCGTTGAGCTCTTGTCTTACTGAAGATGCCTTCTCTGGAAGGTTTAATGGAAGGTTTTTTCCTGTGCAAAAATTACTTGATTCTATGTGTATGTAACAGTGAATGTTTCATTTTGGTCTGAATAATAAGCCTAGCTTGTCATCAGTTTTAGAAGCAAAAAGAGGATGCCACTTCCAAATTGTGACATGGCTGACTGTCAGGCTAGTGGTAATTTGGGGTAGTGGAGACCTGAGTGTGCAGGCTTGTGTTTCTGTCCCCACCAAAGACCACTTTGAAAGGACATGTAAAAAGGGTTTGGAGGAAGGGAGAGTCAAGGTGGCCGTTGGTTTTTGGCTTTCAGCTGCTTGCTTTTTCCCTTTTTGTATGGGATGGATGTCAGTTGCTTGGCTAGCTAGCTTGTGTGTGTGAAGGTTTAAGGCCTAGAGATATTCGGTCATGCAACTCCTTCCTTGCCTACTCTGTTTGAGTTCAAAGTTTACTGTGAGAGAACAAAAACTCCTCTGAAGGAAGGAAATCAAGGGGATTCATCCTGCTGTTTGAAGGGTGCTGAAGATACTGAGTTCTCAAAATCTGGGTCTCTGAGTCTGCTGAGGTGCACCTCTGGTGGAGCGTCTGCCACACTGCTGAGTTTTGGACCCAGCCATCTCTCCAGTTCTCTAGGGATCTGTGAGCAAGAGGAGTGCTGCCATGAAAAATCAGTAGAGCAGAAGTGTTCCTCTAACCTTGTCTTCTTCAGCCTGGGAAATATGAGGTCAGACACCCATTGCTGGTGCCTCTGTTACACTGAAGGAAGTTGGGTGCATGAGGAACAAAACCTTGTAGCTATGTTCTCCTTCAGGGAGAGGCATGGGAGAGTAAATGAAGTAGTAGGTGGCCTTGAAGTTGGCATACACTTTCTTGATCGGGAAGAAGCTGTTTTTCTAACTTGCTTTTAAATTTGAGCATCTCTTCAGAGTCAGACTAACTTGGTTTGCTTCCTTTTCCTGGCTATTGGTAAAATTTCAGCTTTAGAAATTGCCAGTGGAGCAGAAGGATGTAACTGCAGTGTGAAAGAGGAAAAGGTTTTACACAGCCCAACCAGAATAGTGAGGTAAATGCTGAAAAATTGAAGTAGGCATCGTTGCCAGTTCAAATGGAGCAGGTGCTCTGTGTCTAAAAGTGGATGTTGACTTTGAAACCCTTCAAGCTATCAAGATATTGTATTTGAAGAGTCCTTAAGTAGTCTCCTTTCACCCTGTTGAATCTGTTTTCTTCTGTTACTTTCAGTAGGTTCAAGAGGACCGCAGGTGTATGCAGCTGAAGGGAAATGTCTGCAGTAAGATACTGTTGCTTTTTGCAGGATACATCCGCATTTTCACAGGCTTGTATTGCTTTGGAGAGCACTTTTGCTAGAAGGCTGAGAGCTAGCATACGAGTCTGGAACAGCATGCACAAGTGTTTAAATGTATAAGAGCTAAAACTGTAGCTGGCAAGATTTTGTGAATGGTGGGGTGCAGTTGAAAAGTCTGAGCATATCCTTTCCTTTAAACAACGGTCTCTTTTAAAGTACTGATCAAGTCTGAACCTCTTCACAGCTTGTTTGAGGTTTGCTATTTTATTTGAGGCGTGAATGGCTGGCTGTGTGATCCAGCAATAGTTCTAGTGGAACTCACGCTGAACTTCAGCAATGCTGGCTGTGTTCAGGCAGGCCAAACTTGATATTTAGTTAGGATTTTGAATTTAACAAAAGTAATCATTTCCCCTGAGCTGGCTTTAAACTTTAAGAGAAGGAGGGTGATGAAAAGGAAGAGTATAATTTTGTGCTGTGTTCTTTCATCCTGCGAATAAGTTAATCAGTGCTTCATTTTGTTGCTGTCTTGCTTAGGGAATGATACTGGTAGAATCAGTTGTGTCTAAATTGACCTGAATAATTAGGAGCATAAAAATGGGTTAACTTTATTGGAGTCTCACTTGAACTGATCACTTAACAGAATGCAGGTGTCTGTTTTCTTTACAGAAGACTATTACAGATTATATTTCGAGTATGGTTTCTAAGATAGCCTAAATTACCTTGGACATTTCCCTCCACTTATACCAGCTGGCAGGGTAGCTAGTCAGTAACTGCAGTCAGACAACAGAGCTCCTGCATGGTCTCTAGATCACTCTGTTGTCAAGCAATGTCCTTACTTTGTTGTTCATGCATAATTTTTTCACAACTGCTTGCGGATCTTTATGCTGGCATCTTTCCTAATACACCAGTAGAATAAGTGTGGCATTGTTTAGAGCATCCCACAGGTTCTTATG
>NW_010202666.1:0-30135 GCF_000695765.1 Mesitornis unicolor | reverse complement strand
CCGAGAGTTTCCAAAAGCATTGCCTACTGTATGGAGACTTTTTAAAATCTCTGTATACATTTTTAATGATACGTGTAAATTTTTACTTTCTGTAGATAACTAGTCCTTTTTTCCTTCTCTATTTTAGTGCAGTCACCAGGACTATCAAGCTTTTTCCCTCGACAGCTTGATACCTATCTGCGCTGACGGCAGTTTCTTGTTCAGCTGTCTGCAGTTGTCCACTTGTCTTCTTGTTGCCTGCCTGGAATGGGCATGTCTGTCTAGCTGCCACTTCATCCTTGCTGAAACCTTCTGCAGATGAACTTTTGCAGCACCAATCACAAGGGTGAATTAAAATCCTTTTGCTTATGTCCCATCTGACTTTTTTCATATCCATCTTCCATGTCTTCACTCACTTTCTCACCATACCTTTGAGGCCAAGGTATGGAAGTGTTAAGTGGTATTACTTGTTACGTTATTCATACAAGAGCCAATGTGAAAAGGCTTCCCTTCCAGCCTGTCACCTTAGAGAGGCTATGGAGTTGGAGTTTATTGTTGCCTAAGACTCCTGTTTTCTGGTCTTAGTTGCGTGTGTTTACATTAGTAACTTTGTAAGTTACTTTGAAAATTTTGAGTCCACTTTATTATCAGAAGCTAATTCTATTTTTTTTTGTGAGGTTTTTTTTTCTCTTGGATCAATGTTAAATTACAAAGTTCTTCCTCATAATTTTCCATAAATTGAGATACTCTACTGGTTGGTTCTGTTGGGCTGAGTGTGTTTTCTTCTGGAGCAGTACCCTAATCTAGTTGGTGCTACAGATTTTTTCCATAGTGTAATGAAAAGGATTATATAAATGAATGGAGATGCAAATGGGAGGGCTGCTAGTGGAGAAATGCTGGTTTATGCTGTTTTAAAATAGTGGCAAGACCCCAGACTTAAGAAATTAGTATTGTTTAGCCTGTTTGTGCAGACGTACCAAGCACAGTATATGCTATTATATAGACATGAGACTAACCATCAAGCTCTCCTTCCTACAGAGAAATTGGAAGTGGGAAGTGTTTTGTTCTGACAAGCAAAGTTGTGGACTGAATAGATGCCCTCTGGCCTGTGTTTATCTTCACCCTTTAAAATTTTAAGTTGTTCTAGCAGCCAATATATAATACTTCTTGTATTCAAGCAACATTATCTTAACGTACAGCTTTTTTGAGTATGCATGAATTAATGCATTTAGGTTATGTCAGGACTACTGCCTTTCACTGAGCCTTTAAATAATGATTTTTTTCCTTTAAGGTGTTTAGTAACACTCTACAACAAACAGCTTATCCTTTTTAGATTACCTTCATTACTGCTGAGTCAAAGTAGGGGGTATAAATCCTCTGTAAAACACACTGAGTATTTAAATTAAAAAAAACAACTGAATAACTTTATTTCAAGCTGAGACTCAAGTTCTGGTTTAGAATTTCTTATCTGGAAGATACAAAGGACAACTAAAACCATTCTAGGATTTTGTGACATTGTACTTAGCTGTGGGGTTCTACTTGTTCAGCTATACAGTAATATGAAAACAAAATCTGTAACATCTGCCTATCCAAATAGCAACACGTGTCTCATGCCTCTGCTGCACTGTCTATACCCAAGAGGAAAAGGGCAAATACTGAATTCTAAAGCATGTTCTGAAAGTCTCCTGATGTGTAACTCTTCAGGAGCATGTTCAGGATCTCTCAGGATTTTGTCAAGAGCACTGTATCAGCTGTGATCCTCAAATCTGGAAGCATCTCATAGTGCAGCTTTAGATGCCTGAAGTGGTAACCTGATGGAGGAGGCAGATGTGTTTAATATCAGGTGTCTGGCCACTTAGATTCAGGGTGCTGATTTTTCTGTAGTCACTTTTACGTAATAATATCGTTTAGAAGTATATAGCTTAACCGAGGCAGGTATCTGTAGTGATTTCGGTGTGGTATCCATAAATAGAAGTAAATTCTGTGTATGAAACCTGTGTGAAATATTACTCTCCCCTCAATCACAGGGGTGCACAGGTGTGAATCAAAACAGATGGTAGAAAGGCTTTGGCCGGAAGCATGATGCACTAAAGGTTTCTCCCTAGCATAAGCACCTGAGGTGGCAAAAGTGCTTGAAAGCTTTTGTTTTGTCATCTTGTGAGAAACATGCTCACAGAATGCAAATTTAGAGACAGATAAATTCTGTGAAGCAAAGAGACCAGCTCTGCAGGCACCTTGGTTAAATTGCTTCCAATTGCTGCAGCTAAAAATCCTTTCTCCTGGATTTTGTATTAATTTTTGATCATCCTCCTTATGGTGGTCATATACCCAATTATGCCATACATATCAATAACTGACATTTCTCTGTTTAGCTACTTTCCCATGAAGTCATAAAGCATCAGCATACAGAACTTCATCCAAGTTGACAACAGTGCTTGGGTAGGCTCCTCAACCTGAGGATTCCCATAAAGCATCCCTTTTATTTCCATCAATAATTTTTGCAAAACAATTTTTACTGATTTTATAGTAGATAGAGCTCCACAATATATATGACAACAAAAACTTATAATGATCAATATTCCCAAAATAGCAATTCTGATTAACATACTCCAAATAACATCCATTCTAATGTCTTGACCTCAAAATTTTCGCTTTTTGTCCCCACCACTAAGGTGGTCTTTCCTCCTGTTGTTATTCCCAAAGGGTGCTCTAGGACACAAATCTTTTGTGCCTTGGAGTCCACTAGAGAAGTGGTCCCCTCCTGGGGACCTAATTGCAAGTTTACCAGGGGCTCCTCATCAGGTGTCATCCCCAGGAGGTAAAGCCCCTAACACTGCTAATCGGTGTCCTCAAGCAATTTGAAGATTTTAGCATCTCTGCTCCATTGGGACAGTTCTTGACATGTCCCTCTTGCCCACAGTAGAAACAAATGCCTTGCTTGGGACAATCCTCTTTCATATGTCCCTCCTTTCCACAAAGATAACATCTCCAATGTATCTCTCCCTTTCTCTCGAAAAGACCTCTTCCCCTCGAGGTTTCTGTCCCTGACTTCCCTCTTGCAACTTCCTTTCCTCCCTTTCCCTTAGATGCTGTCTGGAATGCCTTTCCCCGGGCTCCTGTCTAATAACCTCCTGAACTGCGACCACTCTAACTTTCGCCTTCTGTTTTACTTTTTCCTCATCCGTTCATGCATATACTTTCTAGAGCCTCCCACAACAACTCATTATGTCCCCTCTCGTTCTAATAACCTTCCGTTTTTCCCCACCTTTCTCATTACTCTCTCTTTCCTTTGTCTTTCCTTCCCTTGGGGTAAATCTTCCAGTATCTCTCTGATGATCCAGTCCAACACACCGCGTAAGCACTCTCCTCTATACTATGTGGTTCTTTAGAATTTACATACAGATTTAAAGCCTGATAAATTAAATTTTCCAATAACCCAAAGCAAGGCCTGTGGTTGTATCAGGGTTTTTTTTTGCCAGATATTCATACAAAAGTCAATCATCTTTACCTTATCCTTTCCCCTGGTAATAACTCCTTTGATTTTTGTTTGTTTGTGTGTTTTGGTTTTTTTTAATTCCCCCAACATTCCCCCTAAAGGACTGTCTGGAGGAATTTCAGGGAGTTTCCTCCTATCTCTCTTTTCCTTAGAGCATCTACTTCTCCCAGACCCCATTTTCAATTTCTGTTTAAACTCCACTCTCACCCTCCTCTCTGCCCTGGAGTCTCAAACCCTTCCAGACCCCAGTACTTTCAGGAGGCTGCTTAAGAGTTTCCAAACTCCACTCTCGCCCCCTTCCAGTCACACTCGAATTCCACATTCGCTTCGTCTGGTCACCGGCCATTCCCCTCGTGGAGATATGGAACCACGGTTAAAAGTTCTCTTCACTCGCTCCGTGCTGTTCTTGCACGTCTCAACCTCTCACACGCACACTTCGATTCACACTTAACTGCCCGGTAATACTTAATGGTCTCTTTTCTTACCGGGTTCTGTGCACAGGTTTTAATGGTTGCTGCGGATGATGCCCCAGAATTGGCCTGAGGTACTTATCTGGTGTCCTGGGTCTTCTGTTGCAATCGTCTGGCAGAAATGGTTCAAGTGTCTGGACTGCCAAATCGGGGGGACGCACCTTCCAGTTGGGTTGCTCCCTCCTCGCCTAGCGGTGGACTTCAGATCCCGGACGAGTCCCAAATTGTGAGAAACGCGCTCACAAAATGCAAATTTAGAGACAGATAAATTCTGTGAAGCGAAGGTTTATTAGCAGCATGCTGGGTGCATTCAGAAAGTGGGATGCCTGAAAAGCACACCTGCTAATAGGCTGAGGTAGGTTTATAGAAACATTCATTACCATAGCCACACATTTTACAAAGTTCTTTACATATTCAACGGTCTTCTGGGAAATCTTTAGCGTCAGTTTCCGCCCATTGTCGCATGCGCACTAGAATGCTGGGGTGGTCGTTGAGGGTCCTAGGGATGAAGGCTTGTAGTCTTCAGGATGAAGGCTCATTGTCTTCATCACTGTAAACTTTTCACCTTTATTGTCTCTGTGTAACTAGTCATGTTTTAAGCCAGTTTCTTGCAGCTGTGTTAGCTCATTAGTTCCTTATCTTCAAGGATGTTCTGCTTATCTTAGCTTGAAGCCCCCCCCCTTTCTGTCTTGGAGATTTACCTCTGTCTGTGAATGTAGAAGTCTTCCAGGCCTTGACAGATTTACGGGCTTCACAAATACTCTAGAAGTTACCAACTCCATCTGAATTCCCCCCCCTTTTTCTTCCTTTTCTATATACAATGCGAATTCTTTCACTTTCCACTGTGCCCCATTACCAATTAGGGTTTTACTGATTTTTTTTTTTTTGTAAGATTCTCATCCTGCTATTTTCCAAAGCACCACGTCTTATAAAACTTATTTCAAGACCTTAGCCATGTTTCTATACCCTAATGCTTTAACAAATTACTTCCCACACACAATTTCTCACAACCTCACCTTGGTTCTATCTCAGCAGTAGCAGGATCCAGCCTCAGCTTCCATTTTTAGCTGAGCATTAGCAGTTGAGTATGTTATATAGCAAAATACCTGTTTTACAGGAATATTAGGAAGCCACTGTGACAATTGTTTTGCTGGTCTTCATCTTGCTAGCTCTGCATTATTTTCTGAAGCTCTAATATAAAAATCTACTGTTGATATAATTGGAACTGTTACGGCAACCAGCACTAATCACATAAACCATATTGCTTTTTAACTCCTCATGTCTTTCATCTTGCGGGGGGGGGAAAAAAGGACTAGTTGCTTCTCTGGTAGGCAAACCTTACTTGTGTCTTACTTGAACTGCAGCTAATTAGAAACTGTGATTCAGTTAATGCCACAAACAGCATTTAAGGGTGTTTGGATTTAAAATCTTAACTCTGCTTGGTGAATTAAAAGTAAGTTTGAAAGGTTGTTGAGGGAACTACTTGCAGTTTGCTGAGCTGAACAACTTAGTCTTCAGTTGTGCTTCCTTTCAGGACTGTAAAGAAAGAGCAGATTTTCTTTACCAACTTCAATTAATTTTTCTCCTCTTAATCTGAATATATTTTAAGACAGACTTACATTTCTGTAATAGGCATAAAGCCCTGTTTCCCAACTTAATGATTTCTTATGTTTTGAATGCAGTAGTTGCTGAGTAAATGCAAAGTAATCCAAAGTGTAATAGGATTAATAGGCAAAAACTGTTAGCTTTTTTAGTGGTACTAGTGGTTCTTCAATAGTTCAGTACTTTAAAACTTTTTTGGAGACTATTCACACCTTGAATTCTATGTTACTGTGCCATCTTGATCTTAAAGTACAGAATTTAGGCTGGAATTACATGATTACTTGATTCTGGAAGTACAGAATTTAGTTTATTTTTGCCTTCAGGTCAGGTAGAAATGTAAATTAAAGATAAGAACTCTGGTTTTTCGAACTAGGTGTATAAGAGCATTCTGTACAGGTTTAAAAGTAAAAAAACAAAGGTTAAAAAAAAGGAGAAAGCTTGATTTTGAGACATAACTGTGTAGTAGTTTAAGAACTTACGACTTGAACATTGATGTGCGTACCTTGTGGATCACTTCAGTGAAGATGTGTTATGCAGACTAGAAGACTTCAACAGAGAGGTGCTCTTTGCTTTTTTGAGAAGTGCTGTGATACTCAAGGGCACAGTGAAGTCTATGTAGCAAGTGCCCTCAAGTCCTGTGCACACCAGTAAGCTGTCTGATTGGAGTTTCCTGTCTGCAGCACATGGCTTGCAGGACACAAATAATCTATCAGGTCGTGCTGCTTTGCTGAGCCACAGAGACCCGAATGTATCATCTTGTGTTCATTGCTGTAGCGTCTGGATTTAAGTCAGTTGACACTTCCAGGGCTTTTTCATGCAAGAAGCAGTTCATCAAGTGTATTTGCCTATATACAATAGAGGGTTTCAGGAGTGCAGTTATTAGCATTGCTTTTGAGTTGAGACTAGTATGGCTTGCAAGCCTGCAGCTGATACCAAAGCCTCAGTATTTTTCTTAGAAAGAGATGATTAAAGGTCTTTATCGACCTAAGTTAGAAATAAATACTAGACATGAAGTCAGCTAACCATATGGACTTTAGTAGCAAACTGACATTAAAACTTTTTTATACTGTTTTAAAACAGAAAAAGTTGTTTTGAATTATCTGTTTATAAATCCTGGATGCAGAACCCTTCCAGAATTCGAGTCCTTGGTTTTTTTATCAAGTTTATACTTCGCCCATCTGCTAACCAGGGATAAGAAGGATCTCCTGTATTTACACTAGTCTCAAGCTGTGGCACCAGTTAGGAGTCTTCCTATTTGTGCCAGTATTGTGGTTATATTTAACATCTGGACCACTTGTAATCATCTGCAAATGGCCCATAGCTTTTGTGGTATCCTCCTAGCACTGTTCAGTTCAAATCCAACTGGGTTTGCAGTGATGTTTTATTTAAAAACACAACAATGTGCCTAGGGACAAAAATACCCTTATGAAGAACTGTCTTGCATGTTTTGCTTCAGTTATTCCACTGCAGAAATTCTTGACTCTGCTGTTACTTGCTTTTCCAGTAGTACTCCTAAGCAGCTATTGCAAGGAAACTTACTGAATACCATCTGTGCGAGATTTTAATTTACTCAATTTTTAAAACCTAGGATTTTAAGAATAGACTGGATTCTGGCAAAGTGTTGTGTATGATTTTCTTGGTGGGCTGGGAAAGACATGTAGGGGGAGCTGTTTTTCAGTGGTGCACGGTCATCTTATATGCTAATGGAAAATCTCACTGCATCTTCTTTCCTCTTCCTTCAGTCTTGAAGATTTAATAATTTGTTTTATGTTATAGTTCCTTTTAGGCATGGCGTGGTTCTGGAGGTGGTTTTCAGAGTAGATGCAGGGGTAACTAGGCAGCATTATCTTTTAAATCTTCTTAAAAATAAGCATATTATTTAATGTAAGAAAAATAATTTTAGAACTGAATTTGGAAAGATTAGATTGGAATTGCCTCATATCCAGTTAAGCCACACTGCATGGACGTGCTGGGAATATAAATGCAATTACTGTAAATTTGTATAAACTGATTTGTTGCATTATCTTGCTAATCTAACATACGGTACTTTTTGTGTCCATATTGCAGACGGCAACTCCAAACTAACATGGCAGTCAGACTGTGTGATGTGGCTTCTCTGCTTAGAAGTGGTTCGTGGGCAGCAGAGCCTTGGACTGGGGTCTGTGGGATTTTTCTTAAATTCTGTAGGCTGCTTTTTTACATGTTAATAGTGCTGAGGCCATACCAAACTCTTTAATCTCCCATTTGAAACATTAACTTTCTTCTACGTTTCATTATAGGCTGTAGGTTGTGTTGCTATTCGGTGAGAGCCTAGAGCACACTGGTGTACCATGACAACTTTTTCTATGATATGATGATCTCCTGTAGAAATTATACTGCAGTGGCTTGCTTTTCTCCTAATGTCAATTAGATTTTAGTACTAATTAAAAGTATCCGGTGGATAATTGGAAGAGTAGTCTTGTACTAAAATGGTTTTGGTATGGTCTGAATACTAAATTGCAATAACTTAAAAAACCCGTATACTGTATATTTATGATTACTATTTTTGAAATATATGTATAAGTCTTATACTAAGCAATTGTTTGAAAACTGTAAATTTATCTCTTAAACTATTTTTCTAAGTGAGAAATATTTAGTAACTGCTGAAGTGCTTTGTTTTATGAACAGTTGTATTCAACCTATCAATGCATTATTTGTAAAACATAGTATCACTTTATTCAGAGCAGATGGTTCTATAGCTGAGAAATGCTGTAATTTCAGCACACACAAGCTACTGCAGCTGTTCACTTGAATGTTGGCTTAGGATCTCATTCTTGCCACCTGAACATGAAAACAAATGTGCAATTAAGTGAGGACTGTTTGTTGTCCTTGCTAAATCCTACTAATTTTGATCAATGAACACTTAAAATTTGACCAAAAAAAAACAACAAAAAACAACCAACCAAAAACAAACAAACAAAAAAAAAGAGGAGAAAAAAAGCAATCTTAGAGAGCCTCAATCAGAGCACAGCATTTGTGGCTACTAGCTCTGCCACACTCCAGGAACCTTCGGGACTGTTCCCTCTCTGCTGTGTTATATTTCCAGCAGATATCCAGGAAGTTGAAGTCCCCCACAAGTTCTTCCCTTTTTTGCATTGTGCTGGAGTAACCTCTTGAAAAATATTTCTGTATGCAGAACATAGAAATGTGTTCCCAGGAATATATGAATTGTAGTTTAAAACACTCAGCCCCATTCGTGATTAAGAAATTCATATTTGCCCTCCCTGAGTACAGTTAACCTACAGTTGACCCCATTGTTTGGGTGCACATTGATTACCTGTGCTACTTTGAACTGGACACTTAGGACAGATAACCTCCAGAGGTCCTGACATTACACTGTGATTTTATAATAGGCTTTTTTTGTGTGAGAACTCCTAATAGGAATTTAAGTATGAGGTTGGATTTCAGTGATTGCTGGGTTTTTTTAGTGAAACTTCTTGATGAGTCTTGCTTCTTTGAAATGTTTATAACTAGAGAATTTGTAGACTTTTCTGTTGTCTCAAACAGGATAGGCCATCCAAGTCCTGGGTATTAGACTGCCATTAAAAATCTACTGTATTTACCGACTTTCCATGCAGTGGGTGGAAAGAAAATGAGTGAGATGGCAGAAAGCCTTTTGTTCACGTGGCAGCTTGTGGGCAAGTACTGACACTTCTCCAGATGATTGCTGCTGTATCTGCCGATCATACAGTCAGTTACTTTGGGGTGAAACCCAATAGTTTCTTGAGTGGTGATCACTCCCTTATTTTGATGTCTAAAAGTAAGTCAAGTTAGAGTATTAAATTCAGCTGTATTCAGGGTGCAGGGGTGGGAGGAAGTGAGAACCAGAAATTGTTAGTTTAATCGTATGCACCTATATCCAACCTGTGCTGACAGAAGGTTGACCTAGAGGTTATCAAGGAAGAGTTTGTTTTCCATCCCAGCACATTAATTTATCTAAGTGTCTCTCTAAATTACTAATCTTGTTTTCTGCTATTGCTTATGAGAGGTAGGCTCAGAATACAGTTGACACACCCACCTCTTCTTGAAAATACCCGAATAACTGTTACTTTAAAAGCTACATTAATGTCGTTCTAGTTATCACTTATAAGTTAGTAGAACTGATTGCTTTTGCAACAGGTCAGTTCTGTTTGGTAACTTCTACACTAGAAAGGCTGTGATGGCCCTAAATGAAGGGAATGGGAGAGGATGGAAACTAAGCTTTGAGTGTTGACTTCATTGAGAGAGTCTCTAAAAGATTTTAGTGACAGCTTTATTTGCCTGTAAGCTTTCAAAGTATTGCCTTGACTAACAGTTAAAATCCTGTGTTGTTGGGGTTTTTTGCATGCGTATATGGCTTTGGCAATACCACTTGTGCATAGTGACAGGTATTTCAGATTCTTGCCTGGACTATTCTAATAGATGGTGAAATATGAATGTTGATCATTCTTGTTTTCTGTGTTTTTCAGCAGGTAATTGCTGCCATGGAAACGCAATTGTCTAATGGACCAACTTGCAATAACACAGCCCATGGTTCAACCACCATAAACAATTGCTCATCGCCAGTTGATTCTGGGAACACAGAAGACAGCAAGACCAATTTAATAGTCAACTACCTTCCACAGAACATGACACAAGAGGAACTGAAGAGTCTGTTTGGCAGCATTGGTGAGATAGAATCCTGCAAGCTTGTTAGGGACAAAATAACAGGTATGTTAGATTTGGGATTTTATGCATCTTTTCATTTTTCCAAGCAGTGAACTGTCAGATAGTGTTTTGTAATTCTCTTAAATAATGAAATAAAGGCAGAAGAAGCTAATGAAAGAACTTAGGTTCATCATTATTGTAATTCTACACCCAAAAATTAAGTGTCTGTAGTTGGATTTCATCCAGGTTTGTATGAGTGCTATTAATGCTACCAGGGCATTTAAATCCTCTGAGCTTTAGAGTCTTTAGAAAGAAGATTCAGATGTGGAAAAGCAGATATTTATTGAAAGTTCACTTGAGTTTTTATTCAACTCAGTTGGAGTCATACTTCATTAGCCTTAGCTGATGCAAAACTTCCTTTTTCAGGGATGCAGGTGATTAAACTTACACCTTGGGAAAAGGGCAGACTACCTTATTTTGTAGGTAAAGCTACTTTTGCAGTGCAGATGCTTTGAGCAGTTTCTTTAGGATACACACGTGAATCAGTACGTACTGTCTGAGAATGCAAGTATGAGCTGCAGCATGGTTTATTCTATTAGTACTTCATTTTAACAACAGCTGGTGCACAGGTCACATGTAGACTAGTTATTTAACTTTGAAAGAACTAACAGATGGACGTCTGCACTTCAAGAATGAAAAGATGATTGGCAAAGTTCAGTTTCTCATCTCTGTTTTTCAGCTGTAATCTCTCTTAAAATAAACCAAACATTGATGTACCACTTACAATGATGTTTCATTAGTTTTGGTCAGAAATACTGACGTTGGTAGATTATTTCCTGACTCACTTTGCAGATTTCTCAAATATCCTGCTTTCAAGAACACATGTTTAAGTTATGTTCTTTGTTGAAACTCCTGAATGTGTTGGTTAGTTTGTGTGTTTAAAACTACACCTCTTTGAGGCTGTACGTTTTGTGCTTTGGTTTAAAGGATGGAAACCAGTATTTTCCCATTACTGAAAGGCAGTAGCAGGATATAAACTTTTTTTTCACACTGAATAATAAGTTTCTTGTGACTGTGTTTCCTGTGCAGCAACAGTGGGATGTGGGAAAACAAAAGCTTTAGTTGATGCAAATTCCATGGGGCTTCAGCCGCTATTACACGTTTGTGTTGATGGCTTGGGTATGCTGGAGAGATGTGTTCCCCTGCTGTGTACCTGAAGACTGGAGGACAAGGTCGAAAAACTTCCAGGCATCTCTGGCACCAGCCCCAGGACTTGTCTTTGGCACGCAGTGCGTGCTTTCTTCTCTTGTCCTGGTGACATATTTGCTCCCGTAGTGTGGCAGAAAGAAGTTATGCCACCTTTTCTCACATTGATGCAGACAATACTGTGTTACCAGTACAGGGATGATGCTTAAACAAGAATCTAGCAGCAAAAATATACTAAGGGGAGTATATCCCAGGTGTTTAGTTTATCTAAACTTGCAGAGGGTGAGCAGAGTGAGCTAAGTTAAGGATATTTTCCCCTAAATTTGACCATCTAGTGTGCTGCACAGTGGGGCTGACTTTATCTAGAGCCTGTACCTTTTTTGAATTAATACAAGGTAGTTTAATGGCCAGTGATCATACTTGCATTCTGCTAACACACAATTAGTGAAAATACTGATGTAATGCTGAATAATAGCCATCTTTTTTGAGGATGTGTTTTTTCTTCTGTCACCATTCTCTGCATCCTAGAGACAGCATTTGTGACTATGTCTGAGACATTTTTTTACTTGTGCATGATGTGAGAATGACCTATTATATATAATGGGATGTTTTTAGTATTGGTCACTCTTGATTATATACTGTCTGGCTACTGTCCTCTAAATAGTTTTGTTGTGAATTTACACTTCTGTGTCTCCAGTCACAAGATGGATTCTCAGGCCCTACTTACAGGACTTTCTGCAGTTCAGCTCTATACAGAGCAATTTTATGATTGACTTTGAGTGCCTTACAAAGTAGAAACTAGAGATAAAGAGGAATGCCTATATTCGGGTCTAAAGAGGTGGTGCTGTACTTCTGAGACTGCAAGAATGGGATTTTTCTAAGTCTTTATATCTTGTACTGACTATTATACACTTAGCTTGTTAATATGAAAGCAAATTCCCCCAAATCCTGTCTGAAGAGTATGACTGCCAGAATATGTACCTCTGTCTTGGTGAATTCACTAGGCTATGCTTCATGGCTGTTCCTCATTTCAATTAGTGATTGCTGACAACTTACCCTCCCTGAGGTAGGCAGGAAACACTTAGTGGCACAGAATGAGTCAAGCTAAGAGACTGCTTAAAGCCCAGCACTGATCCTTTGGCTTCCTTTGTACTGAATAGCCTCTGGCTGCCTTCTGTGCCTTTGAAGGTTGCATTGCCTCCTGTTTGGAGCTGAATGACCAGCACTTCTTCCTGTAGCAGGTGGCTTGCTCTTAAGACATTAAGTAGTGGAATGGTTTAAATCTCTATACTACCCTGCTTCAGCATGGTAGCCTTGCCAGCTGAAACCACTGTTTTTAGTCCTTCTGGGCTGACCAAACCTCAAAGCAATCTCTGGTCTTCACTGTGAAGAATAATGAATAGCTTGGGGATGCCAAAGAAACTGGACTGGTCTGATGTCACACTTTACTGGCTCAATCTTCTGAAGGGTGGTTGGGAAAGCAAGCCTGTCTTTTCTGTAGGTAATGACTTTTAACTACTTTTGAAACAAAAGGTTCTTTACATAGCCTTTTCCTGACCTTTTGTTCCAAGAGTGGAAAGACTAACTGGTACTTGATCAGTTAGTGGGACAGCTCTTCAAAGTGTTTGTCTTGTAGATCTGAGTTCACATATTTAGCATTCCATATTGAAGTTGCTTAAGGATTACATGCTTCTCCCATTCAAGAGGCTTCTGCAGACACACGTAAGTGAGCCTCAAGGTGTTAATGATGGATGTACAAGTTGTCTGCATGGTTACATGATGGTTTTGATGTTTTGTATGCTAGAAACACATTGCTGCTACTAACTGTCAAAACACTCCTTGCCTAGGAGTAGAATGAAGCAAGACAATTGCAGACCTCTTGTTTAAAGGTATGATGTCTTCTGTATAGCATGAAGTGATGCCTAAGAAGGATCCTGGCTTTATATTGCGTTCTTAGTAAGTGAGGATTCCAGGGTTGGAACTATTGGGGATATAGTTGGTGTTTCTCTTTTATCAGAGAGCAGTTCCTCAGCTTTATGGCATACATTCAGTTGCCAGCAAAAACATTGCATTGGCCTTTTTCCAAAAAGTTTTAGTATGAATGAGATGGAGAAATGTGGTTTCTGACCTTATAACTGCCAAGCAGATGAGACAGCTCCAGTATAGCAATGCTAGGAAATCTGTGTGGGTGAATGAAATGAAACATGCAGGTGAACTAATTCTCAACGGTGAAACATTCTTTGATGAAGAAAACAAATTCTAACCTTTCTGTCTATATTAGCAGGCAGTGTCAGAATCCCAGACCGTACTCCACTAATGTGATCCACTGGTAGATTTTAAGACATGAAGAAGCCTGCTACATACTGAATCACCAGTGTCACATGCTGAAATTCAGAGGGACCAAGAATGGCTACTGATATCTTCACCCAAATACTTTTCAGAGTATCCTCTGGATTTTAACCAAATTATTTCCCATCCTTTTGTTTAATATTCAGTCTGTGACCACATCTGCAACATTTGAGTGCAGGTAAGACTGCATTATAGCAGTACCTCGGTTTCTTGAAGCTGTCTACTCACTTCTAGGATTGAGATGGGTTGAGCATGAGGGCCTCCCTGCCTCTGGAAAATATATTGAAGCAAGGGAGGCCCCCTGGACTTCATTTTCATGTGAGCAGCCTGAAGCGCCCTTTGTAAAGGCTGTTCTAGTAATGCTTTTTCCATGGAGAGGACTTCAGATGTTTTAACAAATTGTTTCAACCAGTGGTTGTTAGTTCCTCACAGTATACCATGAACATAAAGTTTGCGTTCCTTGTTGATTTTTATCTTAATGTTTAGTTGTGAAGGAGATAGAGGAGAAAGCTGAACTGCAGGTTACTGCTGATTATGTCCAAGAATAGAGTTCATGGACACAGCTCACTGTTGAGGAAATGTTTGTAGCTGAAAGGAAGTTTACTTGCTCAGCTGATGGAAAAACACCAAAAGTGTTCTCAGCAAGAATTAAAATAGCTGATTGGTGTTCTGTTGTTTAGCTGAAGGTACAGAAATTAAACCTTGATACTAATGAATACTATAAAGGGTGCTGAACAAGAGTCTGTCTCTTCATGTGAAAATCCTATCAATGAGAGCAGCATCTGAGAAGTGGGGCATGAATGTCACTTATGTTCATTTGCTAACCAGAGAATCTGTCTGCAGTGAGTCATTGTGCCCAGATATCTTGAAGTCCATGTTAACTCTTCTGTGCTTTTGACTAATTCAGATGTATGTAAATACAAGGTGCAAAACTACCACATGGACTAATTATAGCTGTACAATACATGGGAGACCATGGTCTCAACAAAGCACTGTAACTGCATTCTTTCTAGTTGCTCTAGATAGGTTTAATTTAGTTTAAGTGTTTTTACACATTTAAAAGCAGCAGAAAATATTTTGCTTGATCTAGTGTCAAGCATGTGCAATTATACAAATTAAACTTTTTTTTTGAAAGAGTAAAATGGGATGAAGAGTTAATTATCAGACTGCCCCTGTTCAAGCACTTAAAAGCACAAGCTTTCTGCTCATGCAGGACAGGTGGGTTTAGCAGCTGTTGACAAAATGCAAGAGACAGTAGTAGCTGCCACTTGAAAATGAGCACTTACCTTAGTATGGCAAGCTGCATTTTCAAGACCTACTTTTCTTGGAACTTGAATATGGGTAAAATTGGCAATGAATGTGGTGTCCTTACAAAAGACAACTCCGCTCCTTTCTAACACCCACTGTCTTTAGCGCAAGTTCAATTGAACATGTGGAAGATGAATGCTTACTTTTCATGTAGTCATCTAAATCGGGAATAGAAAAACCTCTTAACACCAATGTAGCATTAAGAAGCAGGCACTCTTTATTTGACATATGGTGCAAGGGCCATTATGTATTCCATCCAGGCTTGCATGACTACTAGCACTTTTCTTTCCGTATTTATACATAAGTTTCAGGATTGGGTAATCTCAGTTTAAGCTTCTGCAGAATCATTCTCTGATCAAACTGCACTTGTGTCCAAGGGGTCCTTTGGTGGTCTCTGATGGTCCTGTGTGGTTCTGATGAGGCAGTCTTACTGTCCTTTCCATGAACTCTGAGACTTTCTCCCACATGTAGTCTTTCCTGGACCCATAACTTCCTCAGCTCCGTTATCTGGGACTCAACCAGCATTCTGCTGGTTTACCTGTAGTCCTTCAGAATGTACTAGAGTGTATTGGTTGTAATTACAAAAATCATATGCTTGAGTGAGTTCTTGAAGTCCCTGACAACATCATGGAATGATCTCCATGACTTCAGGCTTTTACTTCTTTGATAGAGCTAAAATCAGATGTCATAACTTTTGGAGAATTTCTTAAGTTTTCATGGCTTCAAAGCTCCTGTACTGTTCTATTACAGTAATCATATGTTCATGAAATTCACAATTTATTTTCTCTAAATGATAGACTTTGTTTGCCATTTAGCATGCTGGCTTGTACTACCTAGAAAACAAGGTAGGATGTGTCTAGAGATCTAGCTTGGAATGGTATTTCACATCCATAGATTTGTGTAGCTGTGAAGCCCTGATACTAGACCATTCCATTTTGTAAAAGAACCCAGGTGCTCCCACCTGAAGGTTTTTTTTTTCCATGGCTTTCTGCTGTCAAACCTACTAGCTTTTAAATCTGAAGACAGAGAGAAAGTCTATTTCAGGACATCTTGCCGATCACTGTTATATGGGACTGTTTTTCAAACTTGATCCAACCACTGGATGAAAGCCTGATCCTCTTGCACACCTTTTTCCAAAAATCTGTGTTTCCATTTGGCCAGTAACTGATAACTATCTGTCACATTGAGTAAAATTCTTCAGGTTTTTATCTTGTGACCCTTAAAAATATTGTAGAGTTTTCCATTCAGAAATAGTACAGTATGATAGACAGACACGTAAAGGAAGGGTTGTGTTTGTTTCTCCTTCTGTCTTGTTAACTAGTCTTAAGGAAATGGGTGTATCAGTCTTGCTAGTGGGTATTTCATCTTGCCATTTGAAGATACCAATTTCTGAGATACTTGGAAGTGTTGTCTCATTACTGTTTTTCACATAGGGCAGATGCAAAACACAGCACACAACTCTGCAAGTGTCTGGAACCTGCAGTTCTAATAAAATTGCCTAGAAGTTGAACACCTCCAGAAAATTCTTGATGCAGCTAGAGGCAGTATGTTTGCAAATTAAAGTTTGTACATAAATTGTTTTTAGTTATTAATAATGAAATTTCTTAAGCATTTTCTCGGTTTTTGGTGAAGGACTGTGATAATAAATGCCAAGGATTCTGCGTTGGTCACGGAGGAAAGTAGAAAACTTGTATGGAGTTGGACATGATGAGTTGAGCTTATGTTGACAGCAATAATAGTTCTGCTAACATTGGTTACAATTCAGTGTGTGCAATGTATGTGCATACAGTCAGTGCAATGTTAGGAGGGACTCTGTGCTGTAAGATCCTTGGTTGTACTCTCTTCTAGTGCAGTCTGAGTAAACATTGGGTGGCAATGCGTATTTGTAGTCTGCCTGAACAACTGAGGCTGTGAGGTGAAGGAGTTTTCTTTCTGTGGGGTAGGTGCTCTGTCTCAACAGATCATGTGTGAAACACTGGTTTCTTAATGACTACTGGCACTACAAGCTCTTATGCTTGCTCTAATTTCTACAGCATTCTCTGGTAATCAGTAGAAGAAGCACAAAGTGTGTTGTCTGACTTGAACCTAGTGTGTTCAAGTGTTGAACCTAGCTAAAGTGTGTGGCTGCTTGAACCTAGAACAGGTCAAACTCATTATTTTCTGTAGTTCTCTTTACTTCTTCCATACCAATTCAAGAACACCTAGCCCATGTTAGTGTCTGGCAAGAGCAGACCTGTTGGAAACATTATCCCATGTCTCTCTTACTGCAGAGCTTCTGACATTTTCTGTATCTGAACTTTTAAGTTTCAGAGTGATTCATCGCTCAGCTGAGGCTAGGCTGGCAGTTTCTTTCAAGTCTCTTGTCACCATTGCTGTGAACATTGTTAGCTTACTCTTCGACCCTGGATTTTTCACTTGCCTCTATGTAAGACTAATTCTAGGCCATCTAAACTGACCTACAGGAATATGGGAATGAGGTATGGTCATATACTTATGCCTTAATCGAACACTCTAGACTCCTTGCTTCCTTGAAGCTACTGTATGTGGAGGTAGGAATGAAACTAGGCAAGTTGTTTTCCTTTTTCTTCATGTCCCAGAAGCAAGATAAATAATAAATACAGGATGCCTGTGGAGTAGCTTAGTCTGTGAAGTGACTATTTACAATATAGAAAGTTTTAAATATTTCCATGACAAAGGAAAATGTGAATTTTGAGGATGGCAAGGCAGTGAGTAGCTGGCTGGAGGGGACAGACTTTTTACAAGTGCAGATAGTGGTAGAACAAGGGGGAATGATTTTAAACTGGAAGAGGGTAGATTTAGACTAGATATTAGGAAGAAATTCTTTACTGTGAGGGTGGTGAGACCCTGGCACAGGTTGCCCAGGGAAGTTGTGGATGCCCCCTCCCTGGCAAGTGTTCAAGGCCAGGTTGGACAGGGCTTTGAGCAACCTGGTCTGGTGGGAGGTGTCCCTGCCCATGGCAGGGGTTGGACTGGATGAGCTTTAAGGTCCCTTCCAACCCAAACCATTCTGTGATTCGGTGATACTTGCTTATATAGCAGAAGTGCCTGATGAAGGTAGAACTGCACAGATTAACAGACAACTGCAACTTTGCCACTTTCCTGAAGAGGTTTGCTATTTTTGTGGAACTCCCAAGCTTTTTGTCTTTCTCAGCTTTTACTTTCAATGTGCATATTGTTTGCAGTCCTATACCACTCCAATCCATCAGATGTTTCTGCAAAGTTCTGAGGGCACTCATGGTGGGAGAGTAGTTTAGCAGCGAAAGGAGGAGCTAGCTGAAGGTGAATGCTTTTTTTGTCCTGTGCCGAGTCTGAGAGGCAGGGGTTCTTGCTAGCTGCTGCTTAGTGATGTCCCAAGATAATGAATGAGTTTTGGCAGCCTGAGAATTTCTGATTTGAGCAGGGACATGGACAAAAGTTACTGCCTGGCAAAGTATATCTTGCCATTAGGATGACTTATGCAGACCTCCATTAAAATGTGAAATCAAGAGTAAAAACACGATGGGATTGGAGACAAATTTGTATTTATATATGGTGACTGCTCTTTTCCCTGGAGTAACTTGCTTAAGAACGTAAAGCATAGCTTTTCTGGGGATGGGTATGAAGGGGAGGATTGTTCTTAACATCTGCTTTTAAATTTTCAAGATAGTCTGTTTGAACTCTGTAGCTGTTAAAATGCAGTCTCTGATGTGAGCCAGTGACTTGACGTATTGTAGCACAAAGGTAATAAAGTAATCTTGCACTTTGTGTGCTTGTTGGAAGAAAGTGCAACAGCAGAGCACTGGCCTACTTAGCTGGTGGTTCAAATACTGGTGTATTATCTGGACTGCAGGAGTAATCCTGAAGGAGTTATGTTTCCAAACAAGCCTTATGTGTGGATTTAGAGCACTATTAATGGAGACTTGTCTTACGCCCATTAATTTTATATTGTATAGTTACTCTGCGCTGATTCTGCGTATCGCTGTTTAATGTTATTGAAAAGGACTTGGTGGCATTTACTGTGCTTTTTCATAGTAAACTGCATAATTTATTGCACTTAGCATGTCTCCTGGAAGTGAGTCATGCAAGCAAGTAGAGATGAAGGAACTTGTTTCATCTTATGTTACTCAAGATAGCACTTGATTGTCTTTGCACTTCCACTTGCTTTTTACTCTTTTGCAGGCATGACACTGTTTTGTCCTTTCAGGAGTTTATAGGCTTTGTTTTTACAGATGAAAAGGTAGCAGAAAACCTGTTTGGCTAAACCTGTGTAGTCTGTTCCAGGGATTCACTTAAGTTGCCTAGTTAGTCAGTTATTACTACTGAGATAGTAAAACCAAGCTGTTTTTAAAGTAGTTAAACAGTTTATCATCATCCTAACTGGTTGATGGTTGGTCCATTATGTATTGATGCAGCTAGTATATTGCATTATACAAGCCAGACCTTAAACATGTGCAAAGAACTTTCTTTAGATTCATGTATTTATTCTTCTCTTGCTATACGAAAGCACTTGATATCTACATTTTATTTTCTTCGTGGTACACTTCAGCTGGCAGTTCTTACTAAACAAATTTGCGAGGTTGACATAATGTTTCTTTGTGCACAGCTGCAGAAAAGGATTATTATACTATTCTCTATAGATTTTTTTTTTTGTTCGTTTTCCTGGAGTAGATGCCAAGTGTGAGAAGTAGTTAGGAAGTTGTAGAAGGTAACAAGAAAAATGTATAAACCTCTGGTTTATAGTGACATAATACTTTTCGTTCACATGAAAAGGGAAAATAACTGACAAATACAGCTAAGATCCTGCATTTCATGTTATTGATTCATTTAACAATTCTTGTAAATCTGTCAGCTCCCAGAGATAACAAAGGCACAGCCATGTTGTCTTCAGGCTTTCCACACTGTAGACCAGTTCAAGTTACGTTGTTTTTACCTGTTCTTACTTGAGACATTTGGTAGAACTGACTGAAACAGGAGGAGACTTAAAAGAATTCATATTCTTCTGAGTTTCTGCAGCTGTTGAAGGTAAAAGTTGCTTTTTTTTTTTTCTCTCCTGGTCTTATGGCTTCAGTGCAGCTTAAGCCACAGACCTTTTTGGAGTATATGTGAAGCCTGATGCTGCTGCTCAGTGGTTATGAAGTCTTGCAACTATAGCAAGATGCATTGATTGTCCACCCCTGCCTTTTTTAAAAGGAAAAAAAAGAAAAGCTTTACCAACCACAATGAGGTATAGCTTGTTTTCTACTACTCAGTATTTAAGACTGATAGTTTTTATTGTTTGTTAGTTGCAGCTATTAGAACTGAAAAAAGGCTGCTGCCCTTTGACATGCTTGCAAGGATATATTTTTTGACTTGACAGTTAACACTTTTTGAAAGAATGTATCTTTGACAGCAATTTTATCAATTTTGTTACTGTTACTCAATCATCAGTAATGACCAGGAAAAAATGCCACCACATGACTGAAAGAAACACTGCAAGTTAACTTTTCCAAAATGCGCCTTAGGGGGAAAAAATAGTTTTCAAACTTTTCATCACGGTACATTTCAGGATGTCTTTCAAAACTCTGAAATCAAGTAGCAGGTAAGAGTCTGAAATAAAAACTAAACAAAAGCCCAGCATGTGTTACTTTGAAGACTGGGAAACTAATTTATATGCAAGTGTCATGCTAGTTTTTTACTTGGATGCACAAATTGCTGTATGCTTCTAAACACTCCAGCAGCAGAACAAGATGCCTTATCCACCTGCTTATTACTTAAGGTGACTAGGTGGTACAATAAAGCAGAATATTTAACTCTGCTGACAATGTTGATAACAAGGAACAAATCAACTGCAAAAGTTGAAACTTCTTAGCTGCATACTTTTTACCACTACTAATAGTGGTAAAAATTGAAGGGTAAAGACAGCTTTCAAAAAAAGTAACTGATTTAGCAGATTCCATGGTATTTTTTCACTTTAGCATAGTAAGGAGCTTTTACTTATAATATGACAAACTAGTTTGTAAGAAAGCATGCTCCTTAGGTCAGTCGTCATTATTTTAATCAGCTCATGGTTGTCACTAGTTATGTTTGAACATGAGAGGCTGTAACAGACAAGAGTATCAGTGTCCAGCCTCCTGTAGCATCTGTAAGAAAATGCCTCTTACTTTTGGTTGTGCGAAGGCATACACAGTTCCATGCAGTCCCTGCTTCCAGCTATCATTTGGGGGGCTGAGATTTCCTCTTTTAACATGGTGTATCTGTTAATAGCCCTCTGTTAACGTATCTTCTAGTTTACTGAACATCTTTGATCAGGTTCTTGTAAATCTTAGCATCCACAAATACCCCCTGCCCTGTCTTTCTCTGCTTGCTCTGGGGAAGCACCAGAGCTGCACCCTCATTTTTGTATCTGAAATCAGCAAGCTTCTGTTGATGAAGCAACAGAGGATGATGTTCCTCCCATGTGAAGAACCATGCAAGATGTAAGGCAAGAGGATAATAAAAAGGTGAAGTTGAACCTGGCTGGGAGGAAACTTCAGTTTCTCTTCCTGAATAAAATCTGACTTTTAGAATAACCTGTATAACTCACACGGTGTGGGAGTGGGTGTGAGTGCTCTGTGGGCTTGCCTCTTAGGACGACCACCCTAGCATATTGTGGAGCATTCTGATCAGAGAAACAAGAAGTTTGGGTGTTTCTAACTCTTGTATCTGAAACTCTTTATCAGACTTTTCATGCTTCTGAAGTTGAACTGCAGGCCAGGAGTGCTGTAGATCTTGGCCTGTAGATCCATGGCCACACTAGCTTGCCTTCAAGGCATTATAGTTTTTAGGTTGACCTTAGCATAATGCTGTGTCTTTTATGTAATGCTACTTCTGCTTTTGTGTGCTGGTCAGGGAACCTGTCTCTGCTCTGAATTTTTAGGAGACTGGTGAAAAATTGTATGGATCAATGAATTCAAGTGAAGTTAAATTGTAAAAATATAAAGTCTCCAGTCTGCTAAAATAATGTTTTTTTTCTTTAGACTTAGACAGTGTTTCAGCTCTCAGACTTTGTTAACCTCAGAAGTATGTTCTTCACTGTCATGGAAGATGGGCTTTTTAGCATTTCAGCTGTCTGATAGTGTAGTTCTTGCTGTTTATATTCCTTTAATTCATTATTTTGCAATAACATATTTTTTGCAGAACTTGAAATAGCTTGAAGTGTCTGAAACGTCACTATACTGAAATCAATTACGATATTGTAGAAAAATCCTGGTTTTTTTTTTTTAGATGCCTGCTTATCTTAAATTTTTTTATTGCCCTCTGTTTGCTATTGAGATTTTTAATTTTCCAGAGTATGATTAGTGGGTGTTTGTGGTAAATTTTTATACTAAACCATGAAACTAGTTTTATAGCTTTGTGGTATCTGTTAGTTTTCAGATGTATTATTAACCAAATGTAAGTGGTGGTCTGGGTGATGTTTTTTGCTTTTTATTTCATGTGTTTATCAGGATGATAATTTGAAATTGAATTGATAGTTTTGAGTGGTTCTTCCCCCCCACCCCCCAAGAATTAGCATTGATAGCCCTCAGTTAATGGGGCTACTTTTCTTATTACTTTTGCCTGCTAAGGAGAGCAGTTAAGTGGGGAAGTAGAACTTACAAGCCTAGCTCTGCTTGTTCCTTAAAAGTGAGCCATTTCATTTCATAGAACTTATTCAGTCACTTTTATCAGAAGTTGAGTACATACTGAGAAGGTTTTGAGAGCTCAGCTGATTGTAGTATGTGTTTTTGGCTCTAATTTGTGTGTGTGTGTGGGAAAAACAATTACTTGAATTTGACTGTCTATTCTGTTTGGTGTGCAGACCTTACAGTGTTTAAGAATACCAGGTAAGGTGCAGGATTAGCTGGGTATTCATTAAATCAACAATTGCTTCCAAAAGGGAGTTGGCTAAGCCCTTGCATTGGGTATGTGAGAGCTCTGATGGGAAACAGCAGCCAAGGGCTCCCTCGTGTGGTGGGTGTGCCAAGGCTGCAGTGGCATCTTGCTGCTCTGTTAAAAGGCACTGAGTGTTCCCCTTCAGTGGGGAGAGCATGTTGAAATAATGCGTGTAGTTGACCCCAAGAAGAAATGCAGCAGTACTAGAGTACGTTTAGTAGAGTACTAAAACTCTTAGTATCAAAGCTGCTGTTTTTTTCAGCAGCTGTTAGTCATCTGGTAATAATACCATTGTATACTAATGGAGCAATGCTGAAAAAAAAAACAACCCTACCAACCAGCTGTGTGCTCAAGTGAAAACGAAGTTCTACAGTAATGGCTTTGAATTTTGTCTGGGAAGACAGGCTTCTCATAATAATGCATGTAGGAAAATTACTTTCAGCAGAAGCTACTTAGAGAGGAGAATCATGAGGACACAGATTCAGTAGACAGTTGGAGAGCAGGAGATGTCCAAGAGCAGAAGATAAGTAGGACTGATATTGGCCAGAAATTTCTGGGGTCACACTTCATGTTTCTGCCCAAAAAACATTCAGAGAAGACCAGATGCTTTAATCAGTCATGATATAAAACTACCATACTAATTAGCTGCTCCCTAATCATGATGTGCAGCAAACAACTTGCATCTTTCAGGAGTGATAAAACGTTTCAAGACTACTGAAAATGCAGCACTTGAATTCACTGTGGCTTTGTAACCTCACAGGGACTCTTTCTGGTGATACAGCTCTCAGTATTTCAGAGGTAGCTTTTGAAAGTTCTTACTTAACATCATCTGCCTTTCAAGCCTTTCTTTTAAGGTGTAACAGAATGTAAATGGCACTTGAGCACTTTCAGGCAAACTCTTGTTAACAGGACTGCATAGTTCAAATGGCTGAACTCTCTTTCTATGCATCCAGCCCAGCAGCACTGGGTAAAGAGCTGTTGAAGATGCTGCCTTTGGTGCTTGTGTCTGAAATAGTATTTCTTCTTGATTCTGAGGTGCCTACAGGCTTTAGGGAACGTTCCTTCTGAAACTGAGTGGTAGCTCATAGGTTAAAAACATAGCAGAAGCGTTTTACAGCCATTCTGTACCCCAAGGTCTGTTATAAAATGGGCTGTTCATCCTTTAGCCCCTGGAGAATACAGCAGCTACACTGAGACATTGAATATCTGTTTAGTTACAGATTTCTTCTCTTGTTACATGCTGTCGTCCCAGTTTTTTATTTACTTTCGCCTGTTTTCCAGGTTTATGGGTCACTTCTGTCCTTTTTGGCAGTGTAGCATGGAGGAATCTTAAGTATTATGTGGCAGTTATAGTAAAGCTTTAGGAGACAAACCTCACTGTCTGTGGCTGTTGTAGTTGTTTTCAAAGAGAAAAAGGAAGGACACAAAGGTTTTATACTTTTTCTTGCCATAAAAGTTGTCAGGCAGGCCACTTCCCAAAGTGGTTAAGATGAGAGGCTGTAAAATATCTTGATTGCTGGCCTGGTGTTGTTGGGCTAAATATCCTGGTTCAGCTGTTTGTGTAACTCCTTAACATTGCAATAGCATCTTAATGCAGGCTTGTTGGAAAGAAGAAAACAGGCTTGGTGAGAGGGTAGATAATTTAGTTTGGAATGTCTTTTGGGTTTTTCTTAAAAGTGTAAGTGTAGTTGAATTAGCTTGGCATTAAGTTCTGGATTTCCCAGAGAAACAGGAAGCTTTGAAGGTGCAGTAAAAATTAATTGAGAAGAACAGACTACTAAGAGGTAGTAATTATGTACAGATTATCTAGGGAGAGTAAAACCTTTGTTGTGTTATCCTGCACTTGCCTAACTGTTCATTACTATTTACAGATGCTGCCCGCAGTCCAGTTGAGGCATAATTTGCTGCCTTGGACATGGGATCACCACTAGCAGTCCAGCACTTAAAACTGTCTATCAGTAGACAGATGATAGCAAGAAAACACCACCAGCTTCTAAAATGCAAACACTTCATTTGAATCTAGAAAAAAACCTGTGCCTCGTCTTAGAATATATGATTTCCAAATTGGTAATAAAGTAGGGGCGGTGGGTGTATGCAGCTGAGAACGACAGCAGACACTGCAAGAAACAGGTGATGTCAGGTTCCCCCTTCAAATGGAGGACATGATCTGTATTTACTGTGGAAGTAGACTTCAAATGAAACCTTTAGACTCGGCAACCAGAAGGAAAATATGCAACCTGTTGCTCCGCACTCTTACGTGATAGCATCCTATTAATTATCCTATGTAGAGCAATCTCCGCTCATATGTGACAGGTCTCACTAGCCAGTCTCCCAGTTCTGAACTGGAGAATGCCTGAGGACAGCTAGGCTGTTTCATGTAACCATGTATTTCATGCATGAACACTTCTCCAGCAGAGGACTTTGCCAGGTAGCAAGATACATCTGTGTTCAGACAGCTTCAGTACTTATTTTTTCTTCTTCTTTCCTTCATGTCACCAACTCTTGCTTATCTCTCTGTTATGAATAATTTGGGTAGTAATAGGGCAATAGAGGAAATTGCTTTGTCTCTAGATCTGTTCCTCTCCAAGTTTGAGAGCTTTGCATAAGTAAGTAATGGTGATGAAGTGAAGTTGAGCTGGCTTGTAATTGCTTTTGAGCATGCAGTAATTCAGCAGTAACCTCTTTTACATGGTGTAAATAGCTTTGTCTTGTGGAAATCTACAGTGCAGAGTAGTGATGCATTTTTTTATCCCTCAATTCTTCTGAGTTACCTTAAGGACAAATTTAACTAGGTCTTGATTTTGCTGAACCAACCAGTCAAGTTTCTCAATCTTTTTGTAGTTCTTTTCACTTGTGTCACATATCTAGTAGTCCTACCTAAGTCTTCATGACTTTTACTGATAAAATTCACTTCTTGCAACAAGACTCTGCCATAATCTGTCTATAATCTGTCTCCTTAAAAAATGCTGAAGCAGTTGCTGGAAATAACCAAGGAGTCCTTTCAAATAAGTAAGAGTTCTAGACTGAGTACCTATTCATAAAATTGAATGTTTTTGTTGTGAAAAGGAGGAAAATGTTGTTATATTAAAAAGGCTCTATTCTGCTTTAAGGAATACTGCTGCCACTTTTAAAAGTAAAACTTCTAAGAGTGGACAACAGGCATCACTTCTATCACATCTACTTTGTACGACCATTTCCTCTGTGGATAGCATCCATTTGAAGCTTTTCTAAATGTTATATAGCAGAGGATTTTCTTTGGGCTTTTACAGCTATGTGCAGAATTTAAATATGTTTCATTTATAGTAAGCAAGTAAACACTTGTGGAACAACTTGAGCAGGATAGAACTAGTTTATCTGTGACTCTTGCTCTGATATGTATTGTGATTTAGAGCCTATGCATAAAAAAAAAAGTGACATATTTCAAGGCACAAACTCAAGAGCACTATGACCACAGCTGTACCTTCTGTTTTTCTCGCTTTCTTCTTGAAACTTGGACTTTCATTGACCAGTGCCTGTGAAGTCTGTCTACTTCTCTTTCCTAAATACTGAATCGCTCTGTTCTTTACATGTATCTTACTTAATACTACTTTGTCTACAGTTTTCTAGTGTGCATGTGGATCTCCACTCAGTCTCTTCAGTAGTCCTTTTAGAGACTGATTTGAATTAAATTGTTTGAAATTGGTTTTTTGCTCCTCTCCTCTAAAATCCATTTTGTATCTTGACTCTAATGCTAAAAAGTAACTTTCCATTATCTAATAAATTACTCTTTAATTTGCATCATCATATGTGGTGGCCAGGTGATATTTATGAAGCTCATACACTTGAAACATAAACAGAACTGTTTCCCCTATTAAAGTTAGTAGCTCTGTGCTTTCTAGTTCGCATTTTCTCATAGGCTGCGTACTTGGAGGCTGAATGTTTGTCAGTGACCTACTTGGTGGTGGATATAGTATGCATGGGTTCAAAACAATGCCTGACTGAAAGGGTTTTTTTGCCATTTACGCTTAAATTTGACTTTGTTGCAAGTATCAGTTACATAAAATATAAAATGTAAATAGTGAATATACATTTTCAAATCTTAATCTTTGCTTTAAGTCCTTTGCTATCCAGTAGAAGTGAGATGCACTTCTACTTCTGTGTGGGTTTTGGTTTGGCTTTTTTTGTTGTTTTATTTTGTTTTATCAGATTTTGTTGAAGCAAAATTCAAGTCAAACTGCTTTTTCTCATTTCTTCCAGATCACTTCATCATTTTGGCTTTTCCTACTTCAGGTGATTCCTTCTTTTACCAGTCATTGCTTTTGTTTTATTCTACATTGCATTGTCTAACATTCATAGTGTCCCAAGCAGAAAATCTACTAGGAAGCTACAGAAACATCTTCAAACTGCTGTGAAATAGTTAAAAGAGCTATTGAGGAGAAGCAGCTTGACTGATATTTTGAGCATGTAACTTCGGAAGTATTGCTCACTTGTGCAAATGAGCGGAGTATTCCCCTTGGAGGTGGTGCTTTTGTCTTACTGGCACAAGTAACTCACAAAAATAAGAAACCTACAGTCATTTCTTTCCTTAGTATAAGATAAATCTGATGCTGTGTATAGATATGAGTTATGGAGTAAATAGCTGATGTGCACAGACAGTCTTTTGACTGTGTTGAGGTTGAGTAGGCTGTAATTTTGAAGATCCAGGAAAGGCTAAATTGGATACTCGGAATACCAAAACACATAATGGTAGACAGGGCACCAGGACAGCTCACCTGGAGATGTGTCGGAGGTTTTTCGGACTACAGTGTTATTTAGCACAAATTAGAAAAACAAAGCTGAGGTAAGAGCCAGATGAAGCTGACCAGGTCTTAAAACAGCGGGAGTTTAGGCTGCTTTTTGACATGCAAGTAAATCTGAGGATTATTTAACTTGTGGACACAAATAGATTTATGTTCTTTCTTCCGTGACCCTGCTGTGGATTCAGATACATAATCTACTTTAAGCATATTACCAGATGTAGAAACAATTGTGTATTCTGCAGGAGATTTCTGTCTTGCCAAATGGAGTTGGATGTAGAAGAGGCACAGGTAGAAGAGTCCAGAGCTGTTTTCTGTCAGTGTTCAGTTTAACCTTTGGCTTCAGGCAATAAAATTAGTCATTACAATTATTATATAATGAAGTTCCTCTTTTTAGATATTCTAAGTGGTGGGTGGTTGGTTTAAGTGCATCTAGCTTCTACTTGATTTGTCTTGAAAGCAAAAAGTTTAAAGATTGAGAAGGGGGAAAACGCTGTGCAGAAGGAAGACCAGCTTGAATTATACTGGCCAGGTATCTCTAATTTTATTAGAATAAAATTTGTGTTGCATTGGGTATGCTGTTCTTTCTCCATCTGAAATCCAGAGTCAGATGTGACTTCTCTCTGGCTTCTACAGCCACAGTTGTACAGCATAAGTTCGGGCTGAAGTTCTGTGCGTCAGTGAAACACTTGGGAAGAACAGTTTCTAAGTTCCTTGTTGACACTTTCCCGCCAGCTGAGTAATACCACCACTGTCAGACATGCTGTGCAATAATTAGTGTATCTGTTGGGTCATTTGAAATAGCTGTTTCTACTGCTGCATTTTGTGAAATGCTTGTCTGGATGTTCTAAAACTCAGCCATTTATGTATGAACTGGCAAAACTTCTGAACAAGCATCTTCCCTTAACACAAGCAGGAAGACTTGAGTGGTCCCTCAAACGTCTGATTCCAGAAAGCAGGTTCAGTTTCCAGTTATTTTTTTTACTTGTTGAGAGCTGAGATGCATCTTTGTGCTTCTGTGAAGAAAGTGATTTTTGACTCAGATTTGTTGATAATATGTAATTGAAAAATTGATAATGTGTCATTGTACTGATCTTCAGGGAAAACTTCAATCTGCTTAAAAAATCTTACGTCATCTTAAACTTTTCAAATATGTAAGGTTTTTGGAATGTTAGATCTGAACACTTCTGTTTTATTTTATTTAGTTTAGTTTTGTTTAATTTTAGCTACCACGTAAAATTCACTTGCAGAATCCTTGAGAATGGAGGTGATACAATCAACTGCCCATCTCAAGCAGGCTTTCCCTGAGCAGGTTGCCTAGGTCCATGTCCAATCAGGCTTTGAGTATCTCCAAGAATGGAGATTTTACAGCCCTTCTGGGTGACCTGCTTCAGTGTTAAACCACCCTCACAGTGAAAGCTTTTTTGAAATTGCAGAATAAACCTACAGAAATGAGTTCAAGCTTGTCCTGAATAAATTACTGGATTTTATTTGTGCAGCTTCCTACATTAGTCTACTAATAATCATCAAGCTTAGCTAATAGAATGTCTGCAAAAGAACTCATAGTGAATGATTACAGCTTGGTATGCTCTTTGCCTGCAGTGGCCTGGATGTTTTTAATGTGAAAAACAGATCGCAGGAACAGAGGGGTAGCAGAAATAATTTCTGCACATCTTTTTCTCTTCATTCTGGAGTTAGTGAGTAGTATATTAAGAACATCTTACATGAAATAGCTTTACCTTAAAGATTTTAATGTCTTTTAAGGTTGTGGTTTAATTGGTTTCCTTCCTAAGAGATTAATAATAACAGCAAAAATCAGCATTTCTGTGTTAGGAGATAAGACTAAAATAAAAGCTGTGCACAAATAGAGACATTCCTTCAAATTGCTCTTTTTTGGAGATGCTGCTGGGAAGAACCTGCAGACAGTAGGAGTGATGGAGGTGACAGGCATAGAAACTGCTCTACTGTAATCAAACTAATAAGGAAAAAGGCACTTCTAGGATAAGGAACTTCTACATCTAGGTAGAGCTGTAAATGGATACAGAAATACTTCTGTGTATTTCCATACTGTTTGTTACAGAAACAGAGTTTTTGAGATTGCAAGCATTTCTGGATGTGAGAAATGAGACTCACTTCATAATGCCAATCATAATTTTGGTTTATTATAAAGCAAAGGCAAAACAGCGCGGGGTGCGAGGGGGAGTTGCCTCACCGCAAGACTCGCACACCCACAAAAATTTGTGACGGGTTTTTATTCTCCTGGGGTGTACATATTCATTATTATTTCCTAGAAAAGGCAGGGTCATGCAAATGATTTTCACAGAATTAGTTTACATATTCGTTATTTTCCATAAAAAGGATGGATTATGCAAATTATTTCACAAAATTAGTTTAC
>NW_010202665.1:0-1499 GCF_000695765.1 Mesitornis unicolor | reverse complement strand
AATGAGAGTTTGGATCCTAAATATCAGAGTTGAGGCTCTGAAAATGAGAGTTTGGGCGCTGAAAATAAGAGTTTGGGTCCGAAGAATGAGTTTGGGCCCCTAAAATGGGTGTTTGGGCCTTACAAAGCAGAGTTTGGGCCCTAAAAAGGAGAGTTTGGAGCCTCAATTGGGAGATGAGCCCTAACATTTTTCTTTTTGGCCACACAATGAGAGTTTGGGCCCTTAAATGGGACCTTGAGGCCGAAAATGTGAGTTTGGGCCTTAAAAGTGAGTTTGGGCCCTAAAAATGAGAGTTTGGGCCCTGAAAACTGTGCTTTTTGGCCATAAAACGAGGGTTTGGGTTTTAAAATAGGATCTTGAAGATGAAAATGAGATTTCGGGCCCTAAAAATGAGATTGGGCCACTAAAATGGCAGTTTGGACTCTGAGAACTGTGCTTTTTGACCATAAAATTAGACTTTTGGTCCTAAAATGGTATCTTGAAGCCAAAAAATGGTTTTTGGGCCTTAAAAATGAATTTGGTCCCTTAAAATGAGAGTTTCGGCTCTGAAAACTGTGCTTTTTGGCCATAAAATGAGAGTTTGGGTACTAAAATAGTATGTTGAGGCCGAAAATGGGATTTTAGGCACTAAAAATGAGTTTCGGCCCATAAAATGAGTGTCTGGGACCGTAAAATGGGAGTTTGGGCTCTGAAAACTCCTCTTTTTGGCCCTAAAAATTAGAGTTTTGGTCCTAAAATGGGAGTTTTGGCCCTAAAAATCAGAGTTTGGGTCCTAAAATAGGATGCTGAGGCCGAAAATGGGATTTTGGGCCCTAAAAATGTGTTTGGGCCCCTAAAATGAGAGTTTCGGCCCTGAAAGCTGTTCTTTTTGGCCATAAAATGAGAGTTTGGGTCCTAAAATGGGTTCTTGAAGCCGAAAACGAAATTTTGGGCACTAAAAATGAGTTTTGGCACTTAAAGAGTTTGGGTCCTAAAATGGGTTCTTGAAGCCGAAAACGAAATTTTGGGCACTAAAAATGAGTTTTGGCACTTAAATGAGAGTTTGGGCCATAAAATGACAGTGTAGACCCTAAAAATCAGCGTTTGGACCTTAAGAATGAGAGTTTGGAACTTAAAAATTAGAGGTTAGACCTTAAAAATGAGTTTGGGCCCTGAAGATGGGACTTTGAAACCTAAGAATGAGAGTTTGGAGCCTAAATATCAGAGTTCAGGCTCTGAAAAATTAGAGTTTGGGCCCTAATAATGAGATTTCTTGACCAAAAAATCAGAGTTTTAGGTCCTAAAATGAGAGTTTGGGCCCTTAAATGGGATCTTGAGGCCTAAAACTGAGAGGCTAGAGAATAAAATGAGCATTTGGGCCACAAAATGAGAGTTTGGGCCCTGAAGTTGAGATCTTGAAACCTAAGAATGAAAATTGGAGGATAAATGTCAGAGTTTGGGCCCTAAGAATCAGAGTTTGGGTCCTAAAAATGAGAGTTTGGAGCCTCAATTGGGAGATG
>NW_010202664.1:0-3112 GCF_000695765.1 Mesitornis unicolor | reverse complement strand
TAGGAAGGCTCTGCAGAGGGAACTGGACAGGGTCGATCAATGGGCTGAGGCCAATTTTACGAGACTCAACAAAGCCAAGTTCTGGATCCTGCACTTGGGTTGGAACAGTCCTTGTTACCAATACAAGCTAGGAGATGATGTGCTGGAAAGCAGCCCTGATGAAAAGGACTGGGGGATACTAGTAGATGAAAGGCTGGACATGAGCCACCAATGTGCATTTGCAGCCCAGAAGGCCAACAGCATCTTGACCTGGATCAGGAATAGGGTGGTCAGCAGAAACAGGGAAGTGATCCTTTCGCTGTCCTGGGCATTGGTGAGACCGCACCTTGAATACTGGTTTGGGCCCGTCACTACAAAAAGGACACTGAGATGCTGGGGCATGTCCAGAGAAGGGCAACAAAGCTGATAAAGCATTCAGAGCCCAAAATAATAAGGAGTGGCTGAGGGAGGTTGGGTTGTTTAGTCTGGAGAAAAGGAGGCTGAGGGGATACCTTATCACCCTCTACAACTGCCAGAAAGAAGGTTGTAGTGAGGTGGGGGTTGGTCTCTTCTCCCTCATAGCTAGTGATAGGTTAAGGAGAAATGGCCTCAGGTTGCACAAGGGGAGGTTTGGTTGGATAGTAGCAAAAATTTCTTTACTGTAAGGTTGTCAAGCACTGGAACAGGCTGATCAGGGAGGTGGCTGAGTCACTATCCCTGGAGGTTTTAAAAAAATGGGTAGATGTCATGCTTAGGTCCAGTGGTGCACTTAGAGCTGGTTCAATGGTTACACCCCACGGTTTAAAAGTCTTGTCCTGTTGGAGCAGGTCTAGATGGAGGACAACAAAAATTATGCTAGGGCTGGAGTACCTCTGCTATGAGGACAGTACTGGGACCAGTGCTCTTTAATATCTTCATCAATGACATAGACAGTGGGATTGAGTTCACCCTGAGCAAGTTTGCAGATGACATGCCAGAGGGGCGGGATGTCATCCAGAGGGACCTGGACAAGCTGGAGAAGTGGGCCAGCGCGAACCTCATGAGGTTCAACAAGGCCAAGTGCGAGGTCCTACACCTGGGTCGGGGCGAGCCTCCGTATCAGTATAGGCTGGGGGACGATGTGCTTGAGAGCAGCCCAGCAGAGAAGGACTTGGGGGTACTGGTGGCTGAAAAGCTGGCCAAGAGCGCACTTGCACCCCAGAAAGCCAACCATATCTTGGGCTGCATCAAAAGAAACATGGCCAGCAGATCAAGAGAGGTGATTCTGCCCCTCTACTCCACTCTGGTGAGACCTCACCTGGAGCCCTACATCCAGCTCTGGAGCGCTCTGTACAAGGACATGGAGCTGTTGGAGCAGGTCCAGAGGGAAGGCTGCAAAAATGGTGCGAGGGCTGGAGCATCTCTGCTATGGGGACAGGGTGAGGAAGCTGGGGTTGCTGCCGCTGGAGAAGAGAAGGCTCCGAGGAGACCTTACTGCCAATGCTTAGAGGGGGCCTGTAAGAAAGATGAGGACATTCCCTGCCCTGGCCCTGCTTGTCACACTGTTCCTGGTAGAAGCCAGGATGCCGTTGGCCTTCTTGGCCACCTGCGCACACTGCTGGCTCACGTTCAGCCGGCTGTCCACCGGTAACCCCGGACCCCTCTCTGCCTCTGGCCAGCCCGCCGCCCCCTGCCAGCCCCTCTGAGGGGAAAGGCCTTGGTGGCGGGCAGGAACCTGCTCAGCTTGGGCCTGCTTGTGCAACTTCAGCCTTCCAGTACTTTTAAGGGGCTACAGGAAAGCTGGGTAGAGGCTTTTTACAAGGGCATGGAGCAATAGAATGAGGAGAAATGCTTTTAAACTGGAAGAATTCAGAATTGATATTAGGAAGTGTGAGAAATTATGTGTGGGAAGTAATTTGTTAAAGCATTAGGGTATAGAAACATGGCTAAGGTCTTGAAATAAGTTTTAGAAGACGTGGTGCTTTGGAATATAACAGGATGAGAATCTTACCAAAAAATCAGTAAAACCCTAATTGGTAATGGGGTACAGTGGAAAGCAAAAGAACTCGCATTGTGTATAGAAAAGAAAAAAAGGGGGGGGGAATTGAGATGGAGTTGGTAACTTCTAGAGTATTTGTGAAGGCCATAAATCTGTCAAGGCTTGGAAGATTTCTACGTTCAGACAGGGGTAAATCTCAAAGACAGAAAGGGGGGTGCTTCAAAGCTAAGATAAGCAGAACATCCTTGAAGAAAAGGAACTAATGGGCTGACACAGCTGCAAGAAACTGGCTTAAATCACAACTAGTTACACAGAGACAATAAAGGTGAAAAGTTCACACTGATGAAGACAATGAGCCTTCATCCTGAAGACTACAAGCCTTCATCCCTGCGATCCTCAACGACCACCCCAGGATTTTAGTGCGCATGCGACAATGGGTGGAAACTTATGTTAAAGATGTCCCTGGAAAACTGTTGAATATGTAAATAACTTTGTAAAAAATGTGTGGCTATGATAGTGAACGTTACTATAAATAAACCCCAACCTATTAGCAGGTGTGCTTTTCAGGCATCCCACTTCCTGAATGCACCCAGCGTGCTGCTAATAAACCTTTGCTTTGCAGAATTTATCCATCTCTAAATTTGCATTTTGCGAGTGCGTTTCTCACAGCAAGTAATCCTTTGATGGTGGTGATAGACTGGCACAGGTTGCCCAGGGAAGCTGTTGATGCCCCCTACCTTGAAGTGTTCAAGGCCAGGTTGGATGGGGCTTTGAGCAGCCTGGGCTGGTAGTAGGTGTCTCTTCCCCTGGGAAGCAGTTGTGGAGGGTGACAGAGCATCGGAACAGGCTGCCCAGACAGGTTGTGGAGTCCACTTCTCTGCAGACATTCAAAAACCCCGCGGATGTGTTCCTTCTGTGACCTCCTCTACGTGATCCTGCTCTGGCAGGGGGGTAGACTAGATGATCTTTCGAGGTCCCTTCCAACTCCTAATAGTCTGTGATTTTGTGGACTGGGGGAGCTTTAAGGTCCCTTTCAACCCAAACAGCTCTGTGACTACGAAAGCTGGGCCGGGCCAGGTGCATGGGCGGGCCGAGTAGCGGCCCTCTTGGTTTTCGCTCCCGCCCAGTGGTTACACCCGCCCCCGGCCCGGCCCC
>NW_010202663.1:11903-17077 GCF_000695765.1 Mesitornis unicolor | reverse complement strand
GAGCAAGATGCTGTGGGAAACTGTGTCGAAGTTAGTTGACAGAATGAATGAGTTGCAGACCCAATAGAAAAGATATCAAATATTTTTGCCATTTTTGCCATTATTAATTGTACCTCATAGGGACCAGCATTGTGCTTTACCTAAGCTCATCCAGGCAGAAAGTGAACAAAACCTGCTATGCTTGTTGCCTGAACCTAAGCCTAACAGAAACAGCTCTGTCATATTAGGGCACTATTAATAAAGGGCTATGCAGACTAAACCTTATCAAGGAAGACAAAATTCTTGTAAATATCAATCCATTTTATTCAGAGGCAAGAACCTCTGGTTCTTTGTAACTTTTAGAATAAGATAATTTAAATTCTAAAACAGGCTAAACAGGAAACCAATTTTTAAGCAGGCTTTAGCAGTGAAAGAGGCACTCATTTTTCTGCTTTTAATTTAGAGGTTGGGTAACTAGAAGAGAGGCAGAAAATGTAATATTTTTCCTTGCAATTTTTATCCTTCGTAATTGAAATACCTGGCTGTAGAATATGTTTTTATAACTGCCAAGCAGGCAAAAATGGCATTTTCAGAATGGATTAGAAGGATAAGGCCTGTGAAAGGCACTTGGACAAATTGTACTGAGAAAAAAGTAGATGCTGAACTCTTGCTGAAAATTGAAAGTAGCAAGGCTTTTACTTCTATTTGTGCCAAAGAAAATCCTTCTTTTTATTCAGTCTTCAGGTCTTGTTCATACAGAGCTGGATGAGATTTTTCTTTAGGTGTTGTGTTTTTAAACCTACTTCCTTCAAAGGACGACTCCTGGTTTGAAAAAGGGATGCACATTACTTAAGACTGCATCCAGCAAGGGAATTGAGTAATGGGAAACTGTCCTGGCAGCCTTCTGACATGCTCAGGTGGAACCCAAGTCCTGTAAAAGGGCATGGGTGTTTGAGAAGGAACTTATGATCTGGTTTGGATTAGAATTAAAGATTTAAAAAGAGGTGGCATGAATTGTAACTCTGTTCCAGCTTAAAAATAGAAAATAAAAAGCTCTCTAGTGGCACCCTTTCTTGTAGCTATTTTCATTCTGTCAGGCTGAATGCTCTTTTCCTGCTATCCCACTTAATTATGTGCATTTAGCTTTTGCTGACAAACCTGCAGATTTAGGATGAAAACAGTTTACAGTTGATTAAGGATGGTGTGCCTGGCAGTTTCTTGCTAATCTCTCTTATTGTGACCTTCATAAAAATGACAGTCATGGTATAAATCTTAGTTTAAATCAATACCTGCAAGTGCTAATCTCTGAAGAGGAAAATGTCAAATACCTCCTGCTGTGTGCAAGGACTCAAATTGTATGGCATCAAACATTAAAGGCTACCTAAACTGTTCACCTTTTTTCCTTTGCCCAGTGCTTTGTACTTTATTTCCTATTATTCTGTTTTGGGTTTTCTGTGAGGGGTTTTTGGGTTTGTTTGTTTGTTTGTTTGTTTTTGTAGTGGGAGAGGGCTATGGTGATAGCCCTGTAAGAAGCTACCTGAAAAGTTCCCCTGGCTCCAATGTCAGATCCACTTCTGACCATGGCCAAGCCAATCAGCACCACTCCAAATTCATGCATTTAAGGAGGGTGCAGGGTGTGCGCTCTCTCTCTCTGGCACCGGCCCAGACCAGTGCAGCCCCAGGTGCGGGCAGCGTGGCCCCAGCCTGGCCCAGCCGGGCTGGGCAGGCCTGGCCCCAACTTAACTTTAAGCCCCGCTGCAGCTCCAGCCTGAAAGAGAGAGCTGGGAACTCTTCAGAACCATCAGAAGGGACCTGCAGTGGAAAAAGGAGTGGGACCTGAGGAGAACAACTTTGAAGAACACCAAGGTCAGTGAATGAAGAAAGGGGAGGTGGGGGGAGGAGGAGGATGCAGAGCCGAGGTTCCCCATGCAACTCGTGATGAGAGCCAGGTCAGCTGGCCTGCAGCCCATAGAGTTCACTGGTGGGGCAAGGCCACACGAGCAGGTGGCTACCCCTGAAGAAGCTGTGACTCTGGGCAGTGTGTGCTGGAGCAGTTTGTGTGTGAGGGAACTGTGATCGTAGGCAGACCCAGACTGGAGCTTTGTGGACCTGGGCTGAAGCAGTTTTGTACATGAGGGACATGCAGCTGTAGGCAGACCCATATTGGACTTCTGTGGAGGACTTTTCTCTTGTGGGAAGGATGCCACATGGAAGCAGAGGGAGGCTGAGATGAGTCCTGCCCTACCCCTGAAAAGGAAGAAGCAGAAACCGAATGGGACAAACTGATTGCAATCCCCATTCCCATCTCTCCCTGTGCCCCTGGGCAAAGGCAGGGAGGTGAAGAAACCAGGAACAAAGCTGAGCCAGAGAAGAAGGGAGAGGTGGGAGGAAGGAGTTTGACTTTAAGATCTGGTTGTATCTCTCACTGTTCTACTCTGATGTTGGTAACAAATTAAAACGGTTTTGTTTTTTCTACCTATGATGAGTCTGTCTTTTGCCTGTGACCATTTAAGTGGTGAGAAGCCCTCTCAGTCCTTATTTTGTCTAGCCTCCTTTTTAGAGCACCGTGGTGCTCAGTTGCGCACTGGGCCTAAACCACGATGCATTCCTTGTGTCATTCTCACAGAAATGGTGCCATAATGGTAGTAGGTGTCATGAGGAGACTTACAGTGCAACACTGTTGTTTCTCACCCTGTGGTGGAGCCACCAGTGCTCCTAGCTCTCACTCAGGCATAATGTCTTGGACAGTGTCCAAACCTCTGAGTCAGTCTTCCTCCTTACTCATGGGACCTTTTCTGAGAAATGTTTCTAAAAGCTCCGAGTGTTAGTTGCATAGTTAAGTGCAGTGTAGCACTTGCGGTGGCTGGCACTGGGAATTCTGGAGCCAAAATCAGTAGGAAATTTAGTCTCTGTTTTGGCACCCTAAACCCAGATTTGAACACTTCTGGTCAGTGTCCTATCTCATGCCCATGGATGCTTTTCTTGCTGATTAACATTAGGACACACAGAGGTTTTAAAAGCCTGTTCTTTGCTAAAAAGTGCCAGGGGAAAAGCAAACAAGTCAACTGTAAAACAAAGATCACTTAAAAACAAGAACATAATGTGTTTCAAGGTTAAGAGACTTTATCTGGCCACTCTTATCTGTTCCATCTCTGCAGAAGTATAAGTTCTATTTTTTTAATTAAAATGATTGATTAGTCTGTATTAGCTCATAAAACTATTTCAAAATGTAAAGAGAATTTCTGCTTTCACTGGTCATTTTGAAAGACAAGCTTCATGTGAATCCTAGTGCATTTGGCAACTTGATTCCAGGAAGTACTTGAAATCATAGGTTTTATTCATGATTGAGATGAACAAACTGGTAAGGATGGAAACCCTCTATTTAATTTTTATGGCTTTTAGCAAGTTGATTTTTTTTATAAGGTATATTCCTGAATATTGTTTGCCATTGCATTAGTTCTATTGCTAACATACCAAGCCAAATTTTGGAAATCCTTAGTCTCCTTTCATTACATCCTTAGATAAAAGCATCATTGATGCTATCTCAGCACAAAGAAGAGCCAAGGAATTCTGTATCATCATCTGTATCATCTTCAGATATGTCTAAGTGCTCTGTTTCTTAGTTTGACAGCTTCTTCTGAAACATGTTTGAGAAACTTTTCAAACACAAGCAGCAGAGTGTGTCAGGCAGAAGTAGTTAGAGCTGGGGGATCCCTTTAATCTTGAGAAACAAACTAACAAACTATTAATGGATCAGAGTCACACAACAGCCTACAGCCAAACTGGATTAAAGTCTTTCTGGGCACAGATTTATGAGTTTCGGTTGTGTTTGCTTAGTCATGGAACAGCACGAGAAGAGGGGCACTGTATTCCCAAATGGGCAGTTGCAGATGCCCCAGGAACGATCAGGTCTCTGAAACTGACTCTTTTGGAGTTTTTGTGAGATAAGGAGAGCTTCTCTTAGAGGACAAGTTCTGTTCTCCTGAGGATTTTCCTGTGTGTTTTCCAACAAAAGCTGTTTTCAACTGGCATGTTTGAGGAAGTAGCCTGGGATTGTGCATACTCACACTGATTTCCTTCTCTAAAAATACAGTCAGAAAGACTATATCTAACATCCATAAACTTTTCATAGCTCTGCAGCTGAGAGGACTGCCTCTTTTCTATAATTTCATAAAAAAGCTGTAGTTTCTTTTTGTTTTATGGCAACTTTTGGAAGCCATGAGCAAATAAGTGTCATAGAAATAACACAGGCTTATGAGTAGTAAATTTGAACATTTATAGCCAAGACAGCTAGTGCCAAATTCTGTTAACATAAACAGCCCTGTAGCAGAACAACAGGTTTGTGTGAAAGCATACTTCAGGGTACAGTCTGCTTTAAAGATGTTTATTACAAGATAAAAACAGTGCAGAATTGCAATCCATTTTGCCTCCATTGCATTGGTGAAATTTCTGATGACCATAGTAGGAGTTGTGTTGTCTGATGAGGCTGAAGCAGCACCTTTCCTTTTCCTGGAATGAGGTAATTTAGTTCATTTTAAAGGATGGAAGCATCTCACATGTAAACATTTTTGTATTGCAACAAAGGTTAAGTGCAATTCAAGTTGCCTCTCAAGAGTTTGTGTGGTGAATCTAGTAGGTGGATTTAGTCTTATTGTGGCTCTAAGGAACTGCATGATAAATCAACGACTGTTCACTAGTTGGATTTGTTTGCAGAGGCTTAAAGGCATACTGTAATGGTTCTGTACTAAAAAGATGCTGCATTCCAGCCCTTTACAGATGTGCAGAGACTGCACTAGCTGATTATTTAGACCTGGTTTTAGGTGCTTTGCAAGATACTGTGTCAAGTATGAGCATCAATAGATGCGGAGATGAACATTTAGGCTACTGGGCAGCTGTACCAGAAATGCAGGCTCTTTGCAGGGAAGCAGCCTGGAAGGAGGCAGACAAGAGGCAGTGGGTTTGCCATGACAAAGAGAAGTACAGCTTATTGATGCATCCTCTCAGCTTTCTTGTTTCCCATAGAAGTCTCATGTACTGTTCTGTTCGGGCTTTGCACATCTTTTGGCCCCATTTCTTCTCTATCTGTCTCTTCTGTCATGCCATCTTCTTTTGTATATTGTCTTTGGTTTATCCATCTTTCACTTCTTTCCCTCCTTCATCCTCTGCATTCCCACTGCCTTCTCTCCTTGGTTTTC
>NW_010202663.1:0-11872 GCF_000695765.1 Mesitornis unicolor | reverse complement strand
CACACCCTCTTTCTCTTACTTTGGGCTCCTTACTTTGGCCACTTTCCCTATGCTACTCCCATCTCTACAATTTTTCTGGGCAGCATGCAAGGGCCAACTGGGAGGGTGTAATCACCCTGGCTATATCCAAATGGGCGCAGGACTGTGGCCTCTTGAGACTTTAAAACCATTGCATCTTCCAAGTACCTCTTGGCTCTGAGAAAAGAGAAGACCAGCACGTGGTTCTCCCTGTGCAACTGATCCAGGTAGTGTTCTTGTGCAGGGCAGCTCAGAAGCGGAGTTGCAGCTCAGTTTCTTCTTCAGCGAGGCTCTGAGACTTCCATCCCTTCCCAATGGGACCCTTGAAGTACAATAAGGACCTGGGCCATCATGTTCAGATGAAGACCTCATCTAGGAGGACTTAGTTCTCCTGTACTGCTTTGTAGCGAAGGTCAGGTCAAGACATACACACCATGTACTAGGGGATTTTTGCCCCCAGTCATCCTCAGTCTAATGTAGTCAGAACTGGGAAAGTTCATTACAAAAGGTACAGGTGTTATCCTGTCAGAGGGATATGTACTACAGAACATGCCTTAGGAGCAAAGGGATGGTACATTTTGTTGGAAAGTGTTACTGTCTTTTGAGAGTTTCTTTAGTCTAAATAAATCAGCTGCCATGTTTGGCATTTGCTCAACCCACACAACTTAGTTATTATCTATTATGGGTTCGTAATTTATCCATTAGCTCTGCCAGGCTCTGACTTCTCAGAAATCTGCCACCCTTTCATAAAATGCTTACTCTTGGTTCTTTGCCCTTCTTCACCATGTAGTTGCAGTAGATGTTTTAATTGCAACAGAGGAAAACTACAGTTTATCAATTTTTTTACAAATCCACAAGGGGAAATGAAACTTATAAGCAGATTATTTCATGTGTATGCTCCTTGAGAAAAATTGCCTTATATGAGCCTTGCCTTTTAATTTTCCTTTATTTTAAAAGAAGCATTGATACAAAGAACTAGGAGTGAATTTTGCACCAGGTTAGCAATTCCAACCCCTTCTTGCTGAATGCACCATATCACAGGCTTTTCAGTAAGCTTAGCAAACTATATCTTAAACCCTGTTTCCCAGCTATAAGACCTCATTCCTTTAATGCTTTTCTTTTAATGCCTAATCTTTTAATTTTCAGTGTAATCACACCTCAGTGTGGATTGTTAATACCTGTTTGTTCTTATAACAATACTATACCCATTCTTAAGTGTTCTTTCCTTGTCACTGCTTTCCCCTAATTTCATAATTCTGTAATTGTGATTTTTCATAGCAGTACTAAACCTTCTCTTCTGTTTCTTTGATTAATTGAAAAAAACCCAGCTGGACTTCACAATCTTTGGACTGACTCTTGGTTTCTGTGACTGTCGTCATTGGTTTTTTTAGTACCTGCAGTAGTTTCAGTCTTTCTTGAATCTGAATGACCAAAATTGTTCACATTATTCCCAATATTCCCAGTGCAACTCATCAAATTCTTGACTGAAGAGAGACCCTGCTTTTGTCAGAAATATTAGGTAACTAATAATGACTATTAGCAGAAAGATAGCTAATAAATATTTCAATCTCAGATGCTCTTTCACTTTAATCTTGCAGCAAATACTGATTTTAAGATACTATTTCCTTTAGATATATATGAGTAGTTCCTATGATATTATAATTATGTCTTCTTTCAGAGGACATTCTCCCTTCTAGCATTTGCCTGACTGTACTTTGTATGTTCAATAAAAGAAATTTAGATCTGACATCTTAGCCAAATCCTCCGAGGTCAAGAAGACTACAATTAGCCCATGTACTTGTAGCCATAATGCCATCCTCTTCTCCCACTGTCATGAATGCCAGCTCACAGCCCACTCCTGCTTTGATTTCCTGGTGTCCTTTAGTTTCAATGCTCAGCCCTATTGAGACTCTCATGAGGAATACTACAGAAACAAATGGAATCACTTCCTGAGCAGAGAAATGCCAGACCTTAAACAGACAGCTGGGGAGGGCAGGGGAAAAATGACTCTAAGAATGGTCTGTTCTTGAGAAGGCAAAGCTTCTTTCTCCGCCAAAAAGTTAAAGTCTCAGTAGACTCCAGTCAGTTGCTTCTGGAGGGAGCAAATGTGCAGTTTTGCATACCCTCATAATCTTTCACACAAATGTTTCAGTACTGGATGTCTGATTAAATTAGATATGCCTAATTTATATAAATGTACCCATTTTGTAGGTGAGTGCAACACTGGTAGTGGGAGATCTGAGAGGGAATTCAGTCTCTGGATTCAAGTATTTGAACCACAGACCTTACTTTCCTTTGAGGGCACATTATCGCACAGGTTCTCCTTTTTAAAACCCATTGTCAGCATCATCATCTATCATGTATATGTGGGTAGTTTTATTAAGATGACTAATATATTAATAGCAGTCACTGTAGATTTTTAAGATTATTATCAGACTACTTAAACACCTCAATGGCATAATGTGTACACTCAGCCCATGTCTATACAACAGTGTCAAGCTGTGATAGTCACCTGTTAACCATGGTGATTCAACATGTGATTTTCAAAGTATGTACAAATGGATGATACTGGTCCATCTGCAATGAGCTATTTCAGGAAGAAATGGTACTTGAAAGGTAGCAGGAGTGGAAATGAGATGTTAATCAGTAGCTGATATTTGCTGGATTGGATGAAAGAGAAAAGAGAAATAACAGAAAAAAAAATCCTAGACTCTTCATGAAGGGAAGGCTGTTTTCTGGCTGTACCTGTCAGGGAATTTTTTACAGAAAAGAAGGGAGAGAAAGAGGACAGTTATATTAGGACATCAGTGGTGTTTCTTGGGCAAGCAGTGCACCAGCATTGTGCTGTGTGCCTTAGGCTGAGAGCACAGCACACAGCTCTTCCTGCTTCTACTAAATGGTTCAGAAACTGATTTATAGACACTTTCTTGAGGGTCAGCATAAGGAAGCTTCACTGATATTATCTAAACTGATTCTAAACCGATTCAGTTAAACTGCTAAAACTTTTTTTCCTAGTATTTTTTCCCCAGTATGTATTCAAGGCCTTTGTAGTCTAAAGACAATAGTTGCTATTAGTGCTAAGCTGCTCTCATCCCCAGAGCTCATGTACTTTGCAAAGATTAGTAAGCGTTACCAGCCTGATTGAACGGTTACACGTACGTAATTTACAAAGACTTGAAGCAATTGTTGGGAGAACCTAGTGAAGAAACTCAGGCTGTATGGGCTCAAAGAGAGGGAAAAACTTCCTTGACCCACTTCTGAAAGGCTGTTTCTTGATTCTCAGAGCTGGAAGGTGGTCGTGTGTATGTTTATCAGAGTGAGAACATATATAAGAAAAAGTGTAAAGGAAGTAAAGGTTCTGGAAATGAAGTCTATGTAGCATTGAAAGTGAAAACAACTGTATGTTCTTTTGACTGACTTGATCTCCTTTACTGAAAAGCACTCTATCTGTGCCCTAAAACAGTTTAAAAGGAGCTGGATTGCCCATGTATTTCTCCTAAAACTGAGTGACGCGACTGTTAGAAATAATCTCATTCCTAGAATAAAAATCTATTAACTTTGCTGTTCATAGAGCTGTTCTGACCACTTGGCATTGATCCAGAAAATGGGAAGGGTCATTGCTGCTGACTTAATGAAGTTGATTTGTTGAAAGAGTGGCAAATACAGATCAGCTTGTCAAATCAGTAAAGCAGATAGTGCCATCCAGGGCATTTTATTAAAGGGTCTGTCTTGGAAAGGAAGAAAAAAATCTAGAAAAAACTTAGGCTGTAACTGTAAAGATAGTAAACATGCAGGGATTTCTTAGGTGAATGTCCTTACTTATTAGCTCTTGAAAATATAGACATGTTTTGAAAATATAGACATCCTTATTTCTTAGCTGGTGCCTTGGGGCCCTCAGCTAAGAGTGAGGAGTTCTAGGCTCTAGACCTTGCCACATTTCTTGTCCAGTGACACCTGAATATGAAGTGCATACACAGTCTTTTTGCCATGTCTATGCTTTAGTTAATTACAGGCTAGGGGACTTCGGGACTGCATTTCTGGACATGGCTAAACTTTACCTCCTTGAAACTTTAAACCCACTTTGGGATATGGTACCATTGCTCATTGGGTCATAAGCCTTAGATACAATATATAGAATTTAGTTACTGAAGTCAGAATGAGATTTCAGTTGTTTCCAAAATTGAATTTGACACACATTTTGCTAAGTTTGTTTCAAAATGGAGATTTGAGTTCTTGTATCACTTCTATGCTGTTAAAAACTTTATTCAGGTTTAGAGATAATACAAATGTTCATGCTTTTTTACTCTATTTCATGCTGTAACACTTTTCATTAAAGGCTTTCACAGTCAATTCAATCGTTCAGGTAACAAAAAAAAAGTAACTTTAAAACTTTTTTTTCAAGTTCTGTGGGCCAATGACCCAACCCAGTGGTGCAGTGAATTGGCAAAAAGCCCTGGCTTTACAGCTGTTGTACAACACATGAACATGAGCTGTAACCAACTGTGCTGTTCCTAGTGGGAAGATTTCTGAGAGTGAATTGTAGAAGGGGGAAGCAATCAGAGCGGGCTGGAGTTGTTTTATAAATGCTTCTAAGTAGGCTGAGGCTTTCAGCTAGAGTAATTGAATGTCTCATTAAGGACTGTGTTTACTTCTATAGCAGTAAATGGAAAAGTTGAGGCTAAAGTTAGAATAAAATCTCTTACCTTATAGATTCACTGAAGGGCTGGAACCACCTCAGTGAAACCTGCATGTTTCACCAGCTGTTAGAATATTACCCATACAGTAAAGAGCTCAGAGAAAAGGCACTGAATGATTTAGAGCAATGCCACCTAGTGATAAACTATAATCTCCTGAAAGAAATAAATTTTAATTTTGCAGGCTTTAAGATGCTTATTCCTTTACTGTACTCTGGCAGTTCCACTTGTTAGCACTGAATTTGGACATCAGAAATGCCTTGAGATGTAGTTAGAGCTTTTCCTCAGCTCTGGCTTAAATTTGTAGGTATGACTCATATCACACAGAAAGCAGGGGACAGAGCTGACCAGGAGGAGCCCTCTCATCTCACTTCTTTTAGAATCATAGAATGCATTGGGTTGGAAGGGACCTTTAATGATCATCTAGTCCAACTGCCTGCATTAAGCAGGGACAATGTTACTAGATAAGGTTGTTCAGAGCCCCATCAAGCCTGACCTTGAATATCTCCAGGAATGGGGCCTCCACCACCTCTCTGGACAACCTGTGCCAGTGATCTATCACCCTCGTGTTGAAGAACATTATCTCAATATCCAACCTAAATCTACCCTTTTCTTGTTTAAAAACCCCTCGTCCTATTGCTGCATGCCCTAGTGAACAGCTCTTCCCCAGCTTTCTTATAAGCACCTTTCAGGTACTGGAAGGTTCCCCGGAGCCTTTTCTTCTCCAGGCTGAACAACCCCAACTCTTTCAGCCTATTTTACCAGGCAGAGGGGCAGAATCACCTTCCTTGACCTGCTGGCCACACTTCTTGTGATGCAGTGACTGATATAAAATATATATTGAATCTGAAAGCCAGATTCCTACTGATTGCAAAAGGCTGTTTATCTAAGAAGGTGACACAGCTGGGGTTGGAGGGATGGGGGGATAGTAAGGGCCTTCAGCCTCTTGTCCTGAGGCATGCAGTGGGTGCTGCAACACAGGCAGAGTCTTACAGGGACAAGCCAGAGGCTCCTGAGGTGACAGGAGCAAACAGGGCAGCTTTCACAAAACATGCTGGGGAAATGAAAGGGTGTCCATCTAAGATTGCCTTTATAAATTTTTGTTCTGTGATCATATATCTTTTTTTAGCACTTGAGTTTAAAAAAAAATCATGGCTTTTCTAATCAGTTTCTATTCTTGATTGGAAACAAAACCTGAAATTTTAATACATGGAAATTAAAAAAAAGATTTTTAAAACATATATTTTGTTTCATACTGATGATTGGCAACAACTAGGATAAAAATCATTAAACATTCCATGGGGACCATAATATGTTTGAAAAAATGAAATTTAAAATGAAATGTACAACAGTAAACCCATTTTATTTGGACTCAAACATCTGTTTTTTACCCAACAAAATTGTCATGGCAACTGTCAACAATGCATATAGATTTTGATTGCAATAGACTGCATTTTAGGTGGACAGCTGTTTTGTCCCATGTTACAGCCAAACATTCTTAATTAGTGCTTCCTCAATGTTGAAGAGCTTGTTATTAGTTGTGCCACACCTGTATGTTGTCACCCATTTCTCTTTCTCAAATAGATGAACAACTATAAGGGCTCAGAAAGTTGAATGGACTGCAATTACTGCTCTCTTTTCCCCACTTTCTCTGAGCCTTTCTGTTATTCATTTGGACACAGTTGGAAGCTTCCTGAGGCAAAGGACTTGTAATAATTCATGAAGTTTTTATTACCCATGTGGGTAGATTTCTTGCTGGATCTTTTGATGTCCCCTTCTGAGTTCCACTTTCAGTCTTTCCTCTGATGCATGATCATCAGGAATCCCTAACTCCACATATCCAGCCCTTTTCCTTTGGCCCAGTCATTCTCATGGTTCACAGACATCCTTTTTCATTGACTTTCTTACACTCTTTTCCCTAAGTCTGCTACTGTTGTTGGGTTTTGGTTTTATTTTTGTTGGGTTTGGTTTTTTTTATGTTAGTATTTCCAGGTCTCACTTAGGAGCTTTCTTTCACCCATTGTTATCTTCTAAAATGTCACTGAGACCATCTGCTCGAAACTGACTGTGCTGAGCAATTGTAGTTCTCTTATATCATTTGCACAGACCTCTTTTCCAGACAGACTCAGTCTACAGCAAAGAACTCAGTAACATAAAACACAAACAAGCCTGGTAAATGTGACAAGCATATACTTTTAATATAAATGAACCATGTATTTTCATTACTTTTGGTACCTTTCTGCCATGGCTGCCTAAGCTGAACATTTGTCTACATGGGTATTAACCAGTGGCTAGGAGCCAGATTCAGGAAACAACTTCAGCATATGGGTAATCATACAGTCACTTAGCAAGCAGACATATAGGCCCCAGTGAAATCAATGAGGCTTTCAGCAGAGGCCTAACCTGAAGCATACTCAAATGCTCAGTTAAACACTCTTCTTTTGAGGGCCTTATTTTTCTGTTCTGTGAGCATGTATTTTACATGTAAGCTATTTCTCTCTGTCCATTGTGGATTATAAACTCATAAAGTAAGCATGAAAGATCGCTTTCACTGCTTATATTAACAGTTATCACTTTATGCCTGTTAGACACCATGTTCCTTACCAGCCTCTCTGTTGTTCCTTACATATGGAGGTAATAAATGAAAGAAAACCAAAACTTCTTGAAGAGAAAATTACATTTTTCCTTCTTCCATACTCTTTGCTCTGCCCAGCTGGCCTGCAGTCAATGGATGCTGAAAACCAATACTTATGTTCTTCTTTGCTATTTGCTTTATCATATCACTAAATTAGTACATACAGTTCTTGTTCACTCTGGACACTTGACAATATAACACTTGTAGAGATAAACATGTGTTGAGAGGATTCTGCCTGCAAATTTAGGTAACTAGAAACTGTGGATTAGGCTTCCAGTCTTCAAGTGTCTTTTAAACTTGAAAGGTCCAAGCATGGCCATAGTGATGGCATGAAATTTTAATCTTAGTTCTTAATTCCTGTGCCTGGTAACTGCTAACCATCCTGGATTCAACATCTTAGATACAAAGCGGTGACTGCTCTAGCCCTCTTTCTTCACTAACATCATTTAACATAACATATAGCAGATCAGGAGCCATGTGTCTGTAAAGAGTGCTGCCATTGTTAACACATTTATAACAGCAATAAAATATTCCAATAGTATAAAGTATGTTCAGGTGTATCCCAAGCTCTTTAATATCAAACCTCCATATAGAAACACCAGTTTTGCTTGGCTTCAGCCTTTCGGTATGATAACTCATACATCCGTCTTTACTTCATTGTGATCAAATGGCCCAGATGTGTTTTATGAAAACCCTCTGTAAAACAGTCATGGCTGATTTGGCAATCAGCCCAAAGTGGAGCAAGAGTAACTGTGCTTTCTCTGAACTAATTTATTGTCATTTCTGCTTTCTTTTTCTCATACCCATGCTGCCCAGTATCAAAACAAACCAGTTTAAAGCTTGTTTTTACACACTGTCATAAGATGACTTGCAGCAAGGTGGATGTACCTTTAGAGTGCTTCTTCTGGAATCTTTCTGAAGTGAATTTAATCCATTAGCTGAAGTGGGCCCATGCCTAGCAGTGAGTTGGTCTACTCAATTGTCATGGCACTTTCTGATAGCATTTCACTCCATTCTTTTCGTAGTTTACATTCAACTACACAGGTTCTGTGGTGATCTTGATATACAGAGAATATAAGGTTCTAGTTCTTGCTTTTCTTCAAATAGGTTTGTCTGTTCCCTGTCCTAGTAGTTCCCAGTTCCCAGTAGTTCCCTGTCTAAGGAAGATCACCAAACAATACTGTTTCACTTTCAACTGTGGACTTTTAAACTATGCATTCAACTATTTCCTTTTGAAATATCTTCTCATGCCTTTTTAGTATCATTTCTGTTGCTCCAAATGTAGGTATTATCTCTAAGCCTGCTCCAGAGTCCACTTAAAGCGTCATTATATGCTCACTTCACAACTTCAGAAAGATAGGTTCAAGGGAGACTCAGACTTGTGCAAAAGGATGTTTGTGTGTTTCACCCTCACATAACACATGAAATTTGCTTGTTGCAATATTCTTTTTCCAGCTCTTTAGAATTCTACTGCTTGCACATCTGTTAGAATGAATGATTAAAGATGAAAGCAATGTAAATCTTGCACTTAGGACTTGGTTGACTTCCACAGTGAGGAAATTAGTTCTCGCACCTTTCTCTTACATACTGGTCTCTTTTGGTGTGGTATCATCCTGTGTGGTCTTCAGGGAAAGAAATACCTCCTATGAATGTTAGTACCTTGTTGAATGCCAGTACTTGTTGTAAAATAATAATAGTAATAGTAATATAATGGTTGTTTAAAGATGTAGTCAGCAGTCTATTTGGGAACTGGAATTGTTAAACTAACTTTACATAATTTTTAAAACACTGTTGTAGTTTTGACTGGTAAACCTAGTAGTGTTGTTTATTTGCCTTCTGTTAGATGAGCCAAAATTTATGAGGAACCTTAATCTCTTTTACTGGATCAACTGGAAAAAAATGCAGGTTTTTTGATCCATCATGTCTAAGCCATCACTTGTGTCTGGGAGGCCCCTGATATCACATAACATGTTAGTGAATAAATTGGATACAAAATCAAAATAGCATTTATGAAACAGACTAAAAACTGATTAAATGCTAGGTTCTTAAGTATAATTACAAAGTGGGAATCACTACTGAAGTTGATTTGTTTCTGGAGAGGTTCCAGAGGAGGAGCTATCTGGATTGTTTGGAAAGCTGCATGCAAGTAAACAATGTGTATTTCAATAAGGTAAGGTAATATGTATCTAGGGACATAGATCATTGGCCACGCAGGATATAATGCCCTGTCCCTAGAGGGCAGCAGTTCTAAAGAGGGCTTGAGGGAGACGAGAGATGTAAGAGTCAGCATGGGTATTCTGCTGCACATCAGGGACACTCATTGGTAAGGGGACTGAATTAAATTCTTGGCTGGTGAAACGGTGGCAACCCAGTAAGAATAAAAATGTGATGTTACATCCATTTAACATTGGCCTGACCTCTGCTGAAAAAATATCTGATGCAGCTATGGTTCACAATTCAAGGAGTAAAAAGATTTAATAAGAATGGTTGAAGGGATGGAAAATATGCCTACATAAAGACACTCATGGAGTGCTATATAGATGTATTTATTATCACAATCTTAAAGCTACCATTTGGGGAAAATAATAGTTCATCAGTTCCATGGACAAATTCATGATAAAAACACCACCTAGAAGTCAATGCAGAACTAAATAGTGTTTTAAAGACAGGCAGAGTTACAACTTTTTACAAATGGCTGTAAGCAATCATTGGAATAGTTCCACAATGGCGATAAGAGATCAGTCTTGATTTTTAACTCTAGACTGTTACATTAAGAAAAAAGAGTATGGACCAGAGGAAAGCATTAATACAAATAAGCCCTACAGTTTACATAAAGTAATAGGTTAAAAATCTCATCGGTCCTGTCTGGTCTTAAACATTTCTAGTCAGCAACTCATAATGACTATTTTTTTTAAATGGCCTTTTTGAACTGAGTTTTCTCTTCTTGGTGTTATTCAGATCTGATGTTTTAACCTAGTCTTTCCTAACTTAATCTCTTTTTATAAATTATTATTTTTTAAAACATCATCACATAGACAAAACCATCAAAGCTCAACATTGTGAGGTTTATAAGCTAGAGCCAGTTGGTGCTATCTCCTCAGCATTGCAATGTCGCTGCCAATATAGTTCTTCAGTGGCACCAACTTGCAGAGTGGTACTGTCAGCCAGCAGCTAGGGACATCAGAAGATGTGCACTGACTGACTTAGTCACACTCCCTGCCCAGACCTGTGATATGGTCCTAGTTTCTGAATGTGTGCAGGATCCCGTCTTGCTGATCTGAGGGAGCCAGGAGAGCTGCTCCATTGCCTTTATTATTGATGCTCCTTTTTCTGTGGCCTGGCAACAAAATGGAAAGAGGCATGTTAACCAAGGGAAGACCTCTGGGATAAGAAAGGCTTATATATATTTTCACAATCAGGAATTTAAAGTAGAGAAAATCCCTTTCATCTGCTTCTTTTTATTTTCCTTTAGTGTCTGACCCTGAGAAACCACTATACACGGAAACCAGCAGGGCTTCCATTGGCTGTTGAGCAGTCACCAGCAGGTATTGCTGACCTGAGAGTGTCGTGGGTGCTAAGTCACCTGGAAACACGTCATGCAGCAGGATCTGCTTTAGTACTGGGAAACATGTTGTAAGGAGAAGTGTTGCTGAATATTGATGAAAATAAACAACTTCGCTTAAAGAAATAACATATAAAGTTGTTTTTAACAATGGTCTGTTCTTAGAGTAGGCATCTAAAAGCTGAATTCTATTGACACAGTCTCTTAATGAGGCTGCAAAAATGTTTTCCTTCTCTGCTGTGCCATTTCTAATGTTTTACCTTTCCTTTGTGTTTTATTTTTTTTCTAATATCAGTCATTCATTTTACAGCACTTCTGTTGATTTAAATGAGCTTTGGATCAGGCTCCAAGTTACCATTTCTCTTCTGTTTGAATAGGGATTTTCCGTTATCCAGAGAAAGGAAATCAATAATTTGTCATAACAAACCAATGCTCATTTGGATTCACAATCACGCAGTGAGCTCTTCTGTTATTTTCACACACCCCTGCATATCCCTGCACAGTTGTGTGGCTTGGCAGTGCAGACTAGTGGTCAGAGCAGAGTGGGGGGCCCTGGGCCTGGGGCTTTCTCCTAGCTTTGTCCTAGGGCCTCTGTTTCTGCAAAAAGAGGGATGGTGACATGCTGCCGATTGCCCTGTGAGCAGCTGGTGTGGTCGGGGGGGGGGGGGGCACTCCCAGACACTTTTGTGTTCACTGGGCCCAAAAGAGAAGCGGGGTGCTAGCCCTGGCTGTGTGGGTTTTGCCAAGGTGTTTAGCTCTCCTAACTCTACAGCTACCTGCCTATTGGCTCCTCTTCTGGGTGGTCTGGCTCTGCTCGGGGCCTTCCCAGCCCCATGGGCCAAAGAGCTGGGAGGCTTGGGGCAGGTCCAGGGCTAGGCTGGGGGTATGGGGGGCTGCTGTGAATGCTGAACTGGGGCTGTGCTGTACTGGTGTAATCTGGGGGAGAAGAAGAGTTCTATAGGG